>NC_056732.1:588087965-588195465 GCF_019279795.1 Protopterus annectens
ACCCCGAGGGAACTAAAAGGAGACTGGAACTGCTGATTTACAGGATATCCCCAGTAAACTGACACTGTGGGTGGGAATAACCATGACGTACTTAAAGTGGGTGTTGTTTATTTCAGTTTTAACATAGACCCGAATTTTCAACACTGGGATTGTCCCTTTAAGGACTCAACAGCTTTCAGAAAAGAAAGCAGTGTATTGTTTAGTTACAGTGTGCTATTATTTGACATTACAAGTTGTTACTATTTATATTATATTCATTAATCATTACCCTTGGCCTTGAATAGTTTTCTACCAGTAGGTGCTGCTGCTATTGAGAAACTCATGAATGTAGACATAACTGTGGAAAACCATCTCTGTTAAATACCTTTAAAATAATTAAAAGCATTGAAATGGCTGAACCTCTGGATGAACTATATCCCTAAATATGAGCAAATACTGATTCATAGCTTAACCTCCTTAATCCCTTTTCTTCACTCATGTCCTTACTTCAATCAATTTCTCTCCCTTGACAATCTATCTAAATATTTATATATTAATTGATATTTGATTACTGGGATAGTCCAACTGGTTAGGAGATCATTTTCAGTGGATGCCAGGGAGAAAAGCTTCAAAGTATTACAAAACATTTAAAAAAATAATAATTTTATCATCTTTAAAAATAATATAAAAAACAAATACAAGTTAAATAATTATACAGAATTACAGTTAATATAAATCCTTGGTTAAGAATAGATACAAGTTATATGACAATGATTTCATAGTTAGAGAAATTTTAACCAGTTTACAGAGAAAGTAAAGCTTAAGTGAGTATAATACAAATAGTAATTGTAATGTGAAGTGTAAGAAAAGCAAGCTTGCCACAGTCCTGTTTTTTCTGACACTTCATATTGCAGTTCTTGTTTGCATTATACTAACTTACCTTTAATTTCTCTAAACTGGCAAAATTTTCTCTAAATATTAAATCATTGCCATGTATGTTGTATCTATTCTTAACCAATGTTTTCACAGTATGTGTAATTTGGTAAATTTTTTTAAATTGTTGATGTTTTTGTATTTTTTGAGTATTGTAAAATTATTGTTCATAAAATGCTTTTGTTACACTTTAGAGCTTTTCTCCTTGGGCGTCTGCTGAAAATGGGCACCTCTCCAGTTGGACTTTTCCACTAATCAAATGTTGATAAATAAATAAATGGTGTAAGGAAGTGAACAAATATATTTACTCGTCATTTCTGCAGTTAAACTGGTGTAATGGCTCCATTCGTAAGCAACATGTCACCAAGACCATGTGGTTTTATTGTCTGTCTAGCCTTGTAGAAACTTGTATCAGAGCTGATACAAAGTATGGTATCAGGAGGTGAGACTAGCAGGTGTGGATTGGTGGGACTGCTACAGGGTTGTGTTGTCCTCCTCCTTCTTCGAGTCACAACTTACTTCCTGGAGTGCTGATGTTTCTCCTGACAGCCAAAGACACATATAGACATGCACAGACATACACATGCACACACACAACATCAGACATGGTGGACCCCCTCTTTTATAAACCCATTGCTCTACCACTGATAAGACATGTTGAGAAAAGAGGAATAGTCAAATTTATGACATCTTACAGTCATGTGAGACAGATGTAAACTTAATGAATCTGCAATAAGCATCCATGGCAACTGTATACAGTGAAAGGCAAAGTACATTAAATAACAAAGTAAAACGAAACATTAGTATAATTACAAGAAATGACTTAAGGTGGCAGATAGGTGTGACATGGTTAGTTCAGTGATGCATCTAGACAGAGAGAGAGAGAGAGAGAGAGAGAGAGGGACAGACAGATCATGAGCAGACAGCAGGAATGCATTGCCTTTTCTTGACAGAAGTGATGAGATTTCATCCCAAATAATGTAAGCAACTCTTTACCTCTGTTTCGAAAAAAAGACAAAAAATAGTTTTACTGCTTGGATGAGAGCTACCAAACATGTTACAAGGTCTACAATGAAATGAAGAAACTATCAATATTAAATACGTTTGGATATTTTCACTATGGACTGAGCTGCTTACTGTTTGAACTTTTTGAAAAATGAAATTGGTGCTACCGCTGTTTTTTTATGCCTATTTTAGGAGGCATTTCAAACAAATTTTGTGATTGAACTTAACACCGATTATTGATAGTGTAACCCAGCCATAGCTTAGTATGGAATCATGAACAGTCACATACCTTTACTATATATCTTTAACGAAAGGAGGAGAAGACATAAAAGAAGGGTAAGGCACTTTTAACAAATCAACAATGTCTAAAAGACTAATATTCAAAACAAGATCATTAAAAAACAAAAGGCACAGACTGAAAGTAGTGTGGCAAAGATTCACAGGTAATTCAATAAAATTCTCTTTCACAAAGAGTGTGATGTCATGGAACAGGCTTCCAGCAAAGGGGCTGGAACCAAATAAGTGAAAAAATACAAGATGGTTTAGGGCAGGCATAATAAACACTTGAAGATGTGGGAAGAAGCAGAATATTAGTATGAAATAGGTTCATAGATTAGTACTAAGCTAACTGCCCTTGTGAGCCATTTTAAGCCTAGCCAATTATCCCTTGTGAGACTCAAACCCTGCACCTTGTGTTTGTAAGGCAAACGCCTTAACCATTAGGCCACCCCCCCAACAAAATAAACAGCCTCTGCAAGGCTCGAACACAAGACCCTGCACACCACAGACAAAGTTTTGAAAAAACGTACTGCTTTGATATGTATAAAATGCTGACTTGGTGGGCCCAATGGTCAGTAAATGCTGACATGCTCTGTGTTTCTGTGTTTTGTATAAAATGTGTGAATTAATTTCAAACAAATATCTTAATTGTTAATCATTAAACTATTTGAGTTGTTATTGCATTATACATTGTACTGTGCATATACTATCTCAGGACTTCATATGGCATATCAGGAGATGGCCTTTCCTTGTATGTAATTACCTTGTGTTTTAATACCAGTGGTTTTCCTTATAATGGAGCAGCTGCGTTGGCTTCTTAGGATAAACATTTCTAAATTTGTTTTTGAAGTCGATGTTTGCACATCAAAGCAGCCTCCTTTAGTCCCCATTTTTGGTTATAGATTTCATCCAGAATTTCCAGAATACTATGCTTAGCATCCACCACTGCTTAGGCAGCAGAGCCCTTTCCTTTATTACAGATGATGTAGCAAATTATTTATCATACTGACTTATCTGCCCCTCATCTCCAAATCAGTGGCTGCCCAACAAGCAGATTGATGCGGTCCTGCAGAAGAATGTCTGCTGTACAGTCAGCCATATGTAATAATCATTTAAATATCAGAATAGTTAAGTGCCATCTAGTGACTTATTTATATAATTCAGAATTGTATTTTATTAAATCATTAAGCAAGCTTAATGTTCCAGACCTGCCATAATCAGTTTAAAATCCACAATAGACCCTTACTTAATACTTGGCATGTAGCTGTCAGTGGTGAATATGTTGCACATGCTGTATCCATTTGTCAATCCTGTTCTCTGAACAAGAGTCAGAGTTTTAGTCTGAACACATCTTTGCTTTAAAAACAGAAGTTATAGAAAGGATTTGCATATATACTACAGAAAGAAATCAAAAATATGTGCATGGTGTATGTAAGTGTGTGTGCCTGTGTGATTATTTGATTCTGTTTGTATATGGATGTGTGTGTAAAGACACCCTCGTACACACACACACACACACACACACACACACACACACACACACACACACACACACACACACACACACACACACACACACACACACACACACACACACACACTTATACACACACACACACACACACATATATATGTATGTAAATATTCACACACACACAGCACACACACACACACACACACACACACACATATATATATATATATATATATATATATATAAATGTTTACACACACACACACACACACACACACACACACACACACACACACACACATATATATATGTATGTAAATATACAAACACACACATACACACACATGCGCGCACATATATATAGAGAGAGAGAGAGACATGTATGCACATAAACATGCACACACATTAAAACAGAAATGCATGCTCGCACACTTTGTCTCCACTTCTTTTTCTCCCTCTTAAATTCTGTATTATAGATATTTTTCAAACATATTTGCCTTAACTGACCTAGACTTCTATCATTCTGAGTTCTCTCTACATTTTCTCCATCAAATAAAGTATCTTTTTTTGACAACTTAGTCTCATCGTACTTTTTATCTGTACTTACTTGAGAGAACCTTGACAAATATTAGGTTTCTTACATCCCCTGTATACTACACTGCAGCACCAGTCAAACCACTTACTTATGCAAACTTTTAGTCTAGTTGTTTGTTCCTGTTTATTTATTAAAGGCTATTAACCTACCCCTTTAATCAAGTAATAATGCCTTAATGGTCCTGATATAAACCTTTCTTAGAGATTTATGCTCTTACTCCCGCTGCTTGCATGACTTCCGCACAGCATAGTTCCAAGCCTTACTTGAGAACAGATGTGAGTGTACATGGAATTTCTGGATTGTGCCCCTTATGGTAAAGCTTGTCAAACATTTATCGTAATTTCACTGGTATTACCAACATATATGTTTTTTTTTTCTTTGCAAATTATTTTGCTAATCATTTCTATGATATGGCAGTTAGCAAGTAGAAATTAATGTTTATAGTGGTTATCAGCCTAAAATGATCATTCATATTATAACTAAGGCATTTGCAGCATTCTTTATCACGGAATATATAATGTATCAATTCTTTTAACTAGCCCACTTCTAATTTTTGTGGCTCTCAGATAAAAATGTTATATAAGTCACAGGCTAGAAATTTGGTTAGTATAAATGAGTCTTTAATTGTTAATATTTCTGAGCAGTCATTGCTTTTACTTCCTAGGTTCGTAGATAAGTATTAGACTAGCTGCCCTTGTGGGCCATTTTAAGCCTAGCCAAATTTTCCTTTCAAAAGTGAGAATCAAACCTTGCACTTTGTGATTGTAAAGTAAATACCTTAACCATTATACAATCCCCTACCCCTGCACGATACTAACGAGAATACCAATTATATTTTATAACAGCTAACCCAAATGGTCATTGTTTTCATCTTATTGCTCTTTTGAAAGATTATTAGGTGGAACTTATGCCTGTAAAATCCATGAGAATAAAGCATCACTTAGCCTCTCATTCATGAGTGCAGTTTTCAGATTTAAAGGAACATACCTTTAATTTTGTCTTAAAAATGAACTGCAAATTCTGAAGACATCTAATTAGTATTCCAGCAGACTGTTTGGCAGCAGATGCTGCAACTGAAAGTACTGCAGAATTAGTATCAGTATGCATATAAAATGGAGTTATTTATTGCATTTATTTTCTTCTGTGAAATCCCTGCACTAGCACAAATTAGTTGCCTCTGCAGTAGTATTTGTACCTTCCACTGTGAACATCGGAACTGCATCTCCAAAGCTTTCAAACACTTGCTGTTTGCTAATTGTATACCAGCCTCTATTCTTACCCATCTGTAGTGCTGTAGCCTATCACTGCATGGGAAGACTGAGCTAGTAAACAGCAGTAATGAATTCCAGTCTTCAGTTAACTGCTGGTATATGTATGTACATCACTGTTACAGGTAAGGACTAGTCTAGTAACCAGCAAGGATGGATGTCAGTCATCAGCTAACTATTAACAATTCAGTGAAGGTAGTTGTGACGTCCCCCCACTGGGCCAGTAATCAAGGAGCCTGAATCCTCACCACTGACAATGGTGAGGGATGTTCACTTGGAACAAAGATAGGTACACACAGTATTTCCAGATGCAGCTCTCTGCACCAAGCACAATTTCTCTTAAAAGCACACTGGGAATACACTCAGTCCGGTGGCTGGGTTTCTCTCTCTCTCTTGCTCTTTCTCTCTAGGCCCCCAGTAAGACTCCATACTGGCACAGCTGTAGAGTTGGGTCCTCAGCTGAGTGTCCAAGCCAAGTCCTCCACCACCCTCTCTGAAACCAGTGCTATGTGTCCCTGCTTCAAGCAGCTGACACACATACTCTTTGAGATTTGATTTGCACACACACACACACACACACACACACACACACACACACACACACACACACACACACACACACACACACACACACACACACCTGCGAAGGGCTGGCACAGATTTACTAGCTCTGCTACCCTTAGCTCAGACTATAAGGTAGTTACTGCCACCAGACATTCCAAAGCCAGCTACTCTAAGGCTCTTACAAAGATATCCAATTATACCAAGTAAAATTAGTACTAATACAAATGATAGTATTTGACCAATGCAGTAAGGCTTTCAGGAGTGGCCACAGTGTAACCAAATAAATATAAGTACTCTCAAAGGTTAAAATATTCTCTAAAAGACCAGCCACAATGAAAAGTTTAACTATATTTAATAATAAATAATAGAAGAACATGAAAATACTACCTACCTATTTACAATAAACACCAGAATTTCAATCACAGGAAATGTTAACCAATGCATATGGATAGATTTACACAGATACAGAAAAACAGTACTTAACTAATCTCACTATATTTTCCTGACTAGTCTAAAGAATACTATTCACTGGTTATTTACAAAAGCAAGGCAAGATGAAGTAGGTGAGAGATCCTTCTATGTCAGGTTCCAAAAAAACAGACTGCTCTGAGACTTCTGTCTCATCTGGTATTAAAACATAATTTCAGTCCTGGATTACAGAATGACATCACATGCATCTGGTCATCTAACTTCTGGCTCACATAATACCCCCCTTTACTAGGAAACTGAACCAGAATCTTGCACATATGTGTCACCATGCACACAGAGCTTTGCTAAGATGTGTTGTAGCATCAGGAAGCCATAAAAACATTTCAACACTTCCACCCTTCCAGGGTAGCAAGTAGTTCACTGCTAAGGACAACAAAGAAGGCTTCCTAGTACAGACTTTTTGTCTCTGGCTGCATTGAGAACCATAAGATACAATCTTTATGGCCTAAACCAGGTAATTTAATTCCGAGATATTTTCTTAAAAGTTAGCTGGACTGAGATTAACCTCTTCTCAGCCAATATCCTCTGTTCCAATGTTAATTTCAACAGTTATAATACAGTCTGACGTACAGGTGTTTTTCTTTTTTCTGTCCAGCATGACCCACTGTTGGTACAGTTTTTAACACAAACAGCTTTACAAATACATTTTCAACACAAACATCTATACAAATCAGTTTGATATGCAAATGGCATATAATTCTTTACAAAACTCTACTTAGCTATACACATCCACTACCTTACTTCTCCTGGAAAAGCTGGCAATACCTCACATTGTTACAGTAGTACAATAATTTTATCAAAGTGTTATATGTGTATGCTACTTATTTATAAATTAAAATCAATATATACAGCTGAAAACTGTCCTAAAATATAAAAAAGAAAATCATTTTAGTAAGTGCCACAAAAATAACATTTTAGTTCAGGAACAGACGCAATCTTACACATTCTTGAAAAATTTTAGATCCTACTGACTAGCTTATCATAGTTAAGAGGCACAATATCAAATATCATTTTTGAAATAATACACCCAATTAACACATAAGTTTGGATTTAATTGTAGCATTTGTTTTATATAAACAATGCCAAATGGCTGCGTCTCTAGTGATAGAACTCTGCATTCTAAAATAAACAGCCTGAGTTACTACTTCACTCAAATATATTTACATCAGCTTTTCTAATAGTGTTGAATACCAAAAATCATCATCACTATCAGTTTTTCTGCCATTTGCCCTTTTAAGGAATATGGTGTTATAAAGCTCAGCAGGGTAGACCAGGCCTCCCATTCCCCATAAAAGCTCTCCAACACATCCTGTGGGATGCTGAGATGTTGTCATAAAAGCAGAAAGATATAATCATTCCACGTCCTTGTTCTATCCTGTAGCCTTTTTCTAATGAGCTGTACCTGGTATGTCTCCTGTGGGAGGCGTCTATGGGGCATCCTCATAAGGTATCCAAACTACCTTAACCGACTCTTCTCAATATACTAAAGCCAGAGAGCAGTGGCTGTACTCCTCCCACATTGTTGTCACAGATACTGAGCTTAACTATATTGCAAAGGAAACCCATTTCTGTTCTAAACAAGATAGACTAGGGAGGTGACCTAGACTCACCAGTAAATGGAGATCTTTCTTCTGTGACTCAGCTCTTGCTTCCCCAAGACACTCTAATATCATGGTTGCAATACTGATGCTGCTACATGTTTGTCAGTCCATCTCACAATCAACTTTGTCATTATGAATGAACAAGGTACTGACATCCTTAAACTCTTCCACCTGATGTAGTTGCTCATCCCTGACCTGTGAAAAAATCATATATTTTCTTTTCTTTTCTTTTCTAGGAAAGAAGTTTGACATATTTTGTGGAGCTGCTTATTTTCATCCCTTCTTGACATTCAGTAGCACATCAATGCATTGCACAATGGAGATCACTGTCACCAGAAATGAGATGACAACATCATCTGCAAACAACATAGATTCAAGCCGAAGTTGACAAAACAAGATATGCTCTAAAACATGGCTGCACCATGATATCCTCTCCATGAAAATTACAAACAGGAAGGAAGACAAGACACATACCAGCCTTGAATGTATGTGACATTATGCCAAGAGTGGGGGACACAACTCACCACTCAGTTAGAGGGACCAAATGACAAACAGCTGTAACCCTGAGATACAGTACATTTGAATCCCTTAACACAAGACATTCCAGGATTTACACCATATTCCTTTTTCAAGTTCATAGTCACATACAGACAATAATGATGAACTTTCAAGACTCTTCCAGCATCTGTGCAAGCATAAAAACTCTATCCATTTTTCCACAGCCAGGATTTCACCCACATTATTCCTCCTTAATCAGAGGCTTAACTCTTAGACAAAGTCTCATTTTTCAGTACCCTGGCAGATGCTTCCTGAGAAAAGATGATGAGTGTGACCCTTTTCACAATTTTCACTCTTTGGAGCGTTCACTGTCATGTGTTTCGATTATGTGATATAAACCCTCTCTGTTCAGCTTGCTCATGTGTGCTTACCTTAACCTTAAGCCTGCTGCTGCCTTTAACCCCAAAACTTCCTACTAGCTCACCAAAAACACTTTCCCTAACAGTACCAATATATGAGAAATGTATAGACACACACACACAAACACACACACACACACACACACACACACACACACACACACACACACACACACACACACACACACACACACACACACACACATTACATGTCCAACACCACGCATACGCAACTCTAAAACTATTTGCATACCTAGCCCTAACTGTAGCCCTAACTCAAGAACACTCAAAAGCAATCAGACAAACACAGCCTTTCATAGCCCTTAATCTAACCCTTGCAAAATCCCACTCAACCTGATTACTAGAACAGCTCTCAAACTGAGGAACAATCATTGAGCTGACATTAGAAATTTCCAGATATTGACTAATGCCTCTCTTGATTCAGAGTCACCAGTACACTCTATTGACAAGATGTGCATTTGACAGTGTATACTGCACCAATATATATTACTCATATGCTTATCTATAGCTATTTATATCTATCTATCTATCTATCTATCTATCTATCTATCTATCTATCTATCTATCTATCTATCTATCTATCTATCTATCTATCTATCTATCTATCTATCTATCTATCTATCTATCTGTGTGTGTGTGTGTGTGGGTGTATGTGTGTGTATGGGATAGTGCTGAAAATCCAAATATCATATGTGTATAATTGCTGTTGTGAGAATATGGAACAATTCTGAAAAGAGAAAATTACTGATAAACTCTACCAACGTCTACCTGTCTGGCCACAGTGTGAATGATGTGTGACAAACAGCTCAAGAAAGGTCAGCACAGTAAAGTGCCAACCCAACTTAGCATATAAATGTGTAGAAAAGGGGCAACAGTATAGTTAGAAAAAGGGAAACAGCAAAATTCATCAAATACATTAGGCATATAAATGTGGAGAAAAGTACCAATAGTATAATTAGAAAAGGGGAAACAGCAACATTCATCATATAAATTAGGATGAAGGGGCGACTGTAAAGACAGGAAAGAGGGATAGCAAATAGTGGAAAACACTCAGAGATAACCCTAAGGAATGACAGGTAGGAGAGAAGAACATTTTTTTCTAGTGTTAAAAAAAACTCAATTTTTTATATAATAAGATGAAGGAGAACTGGAACCCAGCCACTGGGGATGCACAAGCCAGTGCATTTCTACATGCCGGTCCCAAGCCCGGATAAATGGGGAGGGTTGCATCAGGAAGGGCATCTGGCATAAAACATCTGCCAAATGAGATATGTGGAAACCAATACAGATTTACATACCGGATCGGTCAAGGCCCAGGTTAACGACTGCCACCAGTACTGTTAGCCGACAGGGTGCTGGCAGAAACTGGGCTATTGTTGGCCAAAGGAGGAGAAGGAGAAGAAGAGGGGCAAGGCATGTCCAAAGGCAGGAAGAGAGGATAAAGGTTAGGAGTGTGGTAGTGAGGGTACGAACTTTGAATGTTGGCAGTATGACTGGTATAAGGAGAGAGCTAGCTGATATGATGGACAGACGGAAGGTTGATATATTGTGTGTACAAGAGACCAGGTGGAAAGGAAGTAAGGCCAGGTGTATTGGATGTGGGTTCAAATTGTTCTATCATGGTGTGTATGGGAGGAGAAATGGGGTAGGAGTTATCCTGAAGGAACGGTATACCAATAATTTTTTGGAGGTGAAAAGAGTGTCGGATAAAGTGATGTTTATGAAGCTGGAAATTGATGGTGTAATGATGAATGTTGTTAGTGCTTATGCTCCGCAAGTTGGGTGTGCGATGGATGAGAAAGAAAAATTTTGGAGTGAGTTGGATGAAGTGGTGATGACTGTACCCAAGGGTGAGAGAGTGGTGATCGGAGCAGATTTCAATGGGCATGTTGGTGAAGGGAACAGAGGGGATGAGGAAGTGATGGGTAGGTATGCTGTTAAGGAAAGGAATGCAGAAGGTCAGATGATAGTGGATTTTGCAAAAAGGATGGACATGGCTGTGGTGAATACATATTTTAACAAGAGGGAAGAGCATAGGCTGACATACAAGAGTGGAGGAAGATGCACACAGGTGGATTATATCCTATTCAGGAGGGCCAGTTTGAAGGAGATTGGAGACTGTAAAGTAATGACGGGGGAAAGTGTAGTTAGGCAGCATAGAATGGTGGTCTGTAGAATGACATTGGTGATTAAGAAGAGGAGGAGGAGTGTGAGGACAGCACCAAGGATCAAATGGTGGAAACTGAAAAAGGGTGATTGTGAGGTGGAGTTCAGGGAAGAGTTAAGACAGGCACAGGGTGGCAGTGAAGTGTTACCAAATAGCTGGGTAACTACAGCAGAGCTAGTAAGATAGACTGCTAGAAAGGTGCTTGGTGTGACATCTGGACAGAGGAAGGAGGACAAGGAGACCTAGTGGGGGAATGAGGAAGTACAGGAGAGCATACAGAGAAAGAGGTTGGCGAAGAAGAAGTGGGATTGTCAGAGAGATGAAGAAAGTAGACAGGAGTATAAGGAGATGAGGTGCATGGTAAAGAGAGAGGTGGCAAAGGCTAAGGATAAGGCGTATAGAGAGTTGTATGAAAGGTTGGACACTAAGGATGGAGAAAAGGACCTGTACCGATTGGCTAGACAGAGGGACTGAGCTAGGAAAGATGTGCAGCAGGTAAGGGTAATAAAGGATAATGAGGGAAACATACTCACTAGCGAGGAGAATGTGTTGAACAGATGGAAGGACTTCTTTGAGGGGCTGATGAATGAAGAGAATGAGAGAGAGAGAAGGTTGGATGATGTGAGGATAGTGAATCAGGAAGTGCAGTGGATTAGCAAGGCGGAAGTAAGGATAGCTATGAAGAAGATGAAGAATGGAAAGGCTGTTGGTCCAGATGACATACCTGTGGAAGCGTGAAGGTGTTTAGGGGAAATGGCAGTGGAATTTTTAACCAGATTATTTAATGAAATCTTGGAAAGTGAGAAGATGCCTGAGGAGTGGAGAAAAACTGTTTTGGTACCAATTTTTAAGAATAAGGGTGATGTGCAGAGCTGTAGTAACTACAGAGGGACAAAACTTATCAGTCACAGCATGAAATTATAGGAAAGAGTAGTGGAAGCTAGGTTAAGAAGGGAGGTGATGATTAGTGATCAGCAGTATGGTTTCATGCCAGGAAAGAGCACTACAGATGCGATGTCTGCTCAGAGAGTGTTGATGGAGAAGTACAGAGAAAGTCAGAAGGAGTTGCATTGTGTCTTTGTGGACTTAAAGAAAGCATATGACCGGGTGCCTATTGAGGAGTTCTGGTATTGTATGAGGAAGTTGGGAGTGGCAGAGAAGTATGTAAGAGTGGTACAAGATATGTACGAGGGTAGTGCGACAGTGGTGAGATCTGCAATGGGAGTGACAGATGCATTTAAGGTGGAGGTGGGATTACATCAAGGATCAGCTCTGAGCCCTTTCTTATTTGCACTGGTGATGTTTGACAGACGAGATCAGACAGGAGTCCCCGTGGACTATGATGTTTGCAGATGACATTGTGATATGCAGTGAGAGTAGGGAATGGGTTGAGGAGACCCTGGAGAGGTGGCGATATGTTCTAGAGAGGAGAGGAATGAAGGTCAGCCGGACTAAGACAGAATATATGTGCATGAATGAAAGGGAGGATAGAGGAATGGTGAGGATGCAGGGAGTAGAGTTGCGAAGGTGGATGCGTTTAAATACTTGGGATCAACAGTTCAGAGTAATGGCGAGTGTGGAAGAGAGGTGAAGAAGAGAGTACAGGCAGAGTGGAGTGGGTGGAGAAGAGTGTCAGGAGTGATTTGTGACAGACGACTACCAGTAAGATTGAAAGGGAAGGTCTACAAAAGGGTAGTGAGACCAGCTATGTTATATGGGTTAGAGACAGTGGCATTGACAAAAAGACAGGAGTCAGAGCTGGATGTGGCAGACTTAAAGATGTTAAGATTTGCACTGGGTGTGACAAGTGTAGACAGGATTGGGAATAAGTATATTAGAGGGTCATCCCAGGTTGGACAGTTTGGAGACAAAGACAGAGAGGCGAGATTGCATTGGTTTGGACATGTGCTGAGGAGGGATGTTGGGTATATTAGGAAAAGGATGCTAAGGATGAAGCTGCCAGGTAAGAGGAAAAGAGGAAGGCCTAAGATAAGGTTTATGGATGAGGTTAGAGAGGACATGCAGGTGGTTGGTGTGACAGAGCAAGATGCAGAGGACAGGATGAAATGGAAACAGGTGATCCACTGTGGCGACCCCTAACCAGGAAAAGCCGAAAGAAGAAGAAGAAGAAAGAAAATGAAGGAGAACTGGGAAAGGTAGTGAGAAATGGTTGTGGGAGGGACATAGGGAAAGGAAAGAGAAGTTTGTAGAGGCAGACAAACATAAAAAACAGACAAAAGGTGGGGCCAACAGTGGATGGTGCTGACAAACAGATGGTCAGCAACTGGTAATTGGATATTTTAGACTTCAAATAAGATACAAGGAATGCCACATAAGTCAGGGAACACTTGGACAGGCAATAGGGCAGGGCACATGGATGATAGCAGTTGAACCAGACAACAACCTAGACAGGCATTAGTCACCTCTGTGGCTGATGTCTCCTGTAGGATGCACCTTTGATGGCCCTGTTAACAGGGTTTGATGGTTGTTGGGCTCTGCCCCCACCCCCCATTAGGGAAACTACCATAAAAAATGTCTCCAAAGCCAACTTCACGCTTCTTAATACAGAAGTGGCAAACTTTATGACACCCATGCAGATGGACAATAGAGGTACGACTGCTGAATCCTATAGACATACACTTTATAAGCACTTACACAAGTGCATGGATTGTGCTATCCCTAAAAGAACCAAGATGCTATCCTCCAAAAAAAAGGAAGCCAGTCTGGTGCTCTTCTTGCATAAACTCTACAACAGAAGAAAGAAACTGTTGCAAAAAAGAGTAAAATCCCATGATTGGAGGAACTCCCTGGTCAGCCTCAGTAAGAAGCTGAGATCCTTCATAAAATCCTTCAAAGCTAGTTATGAAAACAAAATCATCACTGAATCTAAAGACAACCACAAAGCATTCTATAGCTATGTCAAGAATCTCAAAGGCAACACTCAGATTTGCTCTGAGTTACAGCACAATGGCACTAAATATACAGAACCAACTGATATTGCCAACATCCTGGCAGATAGGTTCAGTGCTAACTTTACCCCCCTCTCACCCCCTAAAGGGCACATCTCTATACCGGAAGAATGCCAAGTTCCTGTAATCACAGCTGCTCAGGTAAAAGCCTCACTCTCGAAAGCCAAGAACACAGCATCCATTGGGACCTGACAACATCCCAGGCTGCATTCTACACTAACTACAGAATGAACTGGCACCCCACCTAAGTACCATGTTCAATCATAGCCTCACCTCAGGCTTTGTGCCCATTGAATGGCACACTGTGACAGTTATACCACTCCACAAAGGGGGAGCCATGACAGACCCCTGAAACTACCTCCCCATTAGCCTGACGAGCCTGGTCTGCAAGGCCATGGAATGTATCATCATGGAACTCATAAACAAAGACATTGGTAATCTCCAAACTCTGGACCCCACACAGTTTGGGTTTGTAAAAGGTAGATCATGTCTCCTAAATCTGATAGACTTCTTTGAAGCAGTCACCAATGTCATAGATAAAGGTAAAGTGGTTCACACATCCTATCTAGATCTCGCCAAGGCTTTCAACAACACCCCCCACTCTGGAATTATAGATAAACTCACTAAACTAGGTATAAATCCCTATGTCACAAGATAGGTTGCCAACAGGCTTACTGACAGAACCCACACTGTGAAAGTAGCAGACTCCAAATCTGACTTCAGACCAGTGACAAGTGAAGTACCACAGGGTTCAGTCCTGGGTCCTCTCCTGTTTGGTATCTATTTCTCTGAAATACAGACTAACACAGAAGGTCTTTGGCTAACTAAGTTCGCAGATGACTGCAAACCAGAAGCCATAATCAAAACTCCTAACGATGTGGACATCCTACAAAAGGGCCTCACTGAGACAGATGCCTGGTGTCAAAGCCATGGCCTCAAGCTCAGTGCCAAAAAGTGCATTGTCATCCCCTTTGGTAAAAACTCTGTACCCATGAACTACCACATAGGCAGTGATCTACTTAACACTGAAAGTGTGATAAGAGGTCTTGGGACACAGGTGGACAGTATTCTCTCCTTTGATAATCACATCGCCACAGTGGTCAGGAAATCTTTCTATGTGGCACACCTCATCACAAAAGGTTTCTCATCCAGAAAAAAAGAGGTCATTGTTCCCCTCTACTCATCACTCATTAGACCCATTATAGAGTACAATGCACCTTTTGGTATGTACCACACAAGACATCTACAACAACTGGAAAGGCCGCAGAAATACCTCACAAAGAGGATTACTGGCCTCAAACAGATAACCTATGCAGACCATCTCAAAAAACTCCAACTTTACTCCATTGCATATCGCCTACTCAGAGGCGATCCCTGCCTAATATACAAAGCTATGTCAGACCCAGAGCTGTTGGACATGCTCCACTTAAAGAAATTCCAATCCCTCCGAGCTACATGCTCTAGGGACTTAAACCTTGTCACCACAATTAAACAGAATATGCTGGAGGGATAGATTCCTGTCCCAGAGACTTCCCATACTCTGGAACAGACTACCTATCTATGTCAAACAGAGCTCCTCATTAGCACTCTTCAAGAAAAAGCTTGATGATTGGATGGGAAATAGGAAATTCACTTCTGTGGCTCTGCTTGACAAGGGCACAGGAAAATAATTTTCTTGGGTGGCGAAAGCCAGGGTAACTTTTTGGCTAGGCTTATATAGGCCCTAGTGCCAATAGCCTTGTATCTACCTATGAACCTATGTGTGACCCATCCAGCCATGTCAGGAGATACTTCAAGGAGGTGAGAGGAGCACCCAGCTGTTGGTGTTCCATGACAGACACCGGCTACTGCAACTGTTGTTAGTAGACTATAGAGGATCCTTCCAGGGTACTGTCAGGAGAGTAGCTTTCATTGTCTCCAGAACAGTGGATTTTAGATTCATCTTTTCCAGCAACTTAAATATATTCTTACAAAACAGTTTTCATTCTGACTGTAAACCCTAAAATCATAGTTTAGACTGTTTTAATTAAAATCTCCAAAGATAATACTTGGATGGTTATGTATTCATAAGATCTAATAACCTGTATTTGAGGTTAAAGTTCATCCAGGAACACAAGCTCTAAACGTTTTGAGAGATATTAAATTGTCCAGTCTGTTATTATATTGCAAGCAACTTTCAGGAAACCATACTTCAGTGGAAAATATTTAGATGTGGTACTTTGAACCCCAGAGGCATAAACTAAGTAATGCCATCAGAGATGTGTTCTCATAAATAGTTGATGTTGTCATAATCATTTGCATGCTAGTTATAATTTCACTGATACCACCATTGTTTTTCTTAATTCAGATGACAGGCTGAAACACTAAAGTCACTGTACATGCTTATTTATTTTAGTATACCTAATAGGCTGGATGCTAAGACAATGGTGTACTTTTCAGTTTTAAAATTTAGTATATTACAGTTTGTCTCAGTATATGTGTATAACAAAGTTCCACGGATACTATTTAACACACCAGTTTACATGAAAATTTCAAAAATGCATAAAAGTAAAAGAAGTTTAGTCCTTCATCAAAGGATTATTTGCACGATTAACCTATCCATTTTTGTTTTATTTATATTACCTCAAACTCAGTTTTCTCATATCTGTGTTGTATCAGTATTACAGTATTGTATTGTAAGCACTACCCTTATATTTCATCTTTTGGTGACTTTTATGCTAGGCAGAACTTGGATAAGCCAGTAGTTAATATTGTACAAATCTAACAACTGAAGCATTATACTATATTACTGATGGTGATATTTTTGTGTTCTTTGTACAACATGCGCAAATGGAAAAAATAAGTTACAGTATATCTTAGGCCTTATAAATGTTTAGTACATATTGTCAAGTATTATTTCACTCCCTTGTACTCATTATCCCCCAAAACAGTCCAAAGAGTTAGATAACTATCACTTTAAAACGTATATTACATCGGTGATAAATGTTAGTCTGTTTATGCCCAGCTCTCTAATGAAAGAGAATAAAACCCTGATGTTAGTAAACTGGGTGTTGGAAGAGTCAGCGTGGGGGAGAAGGGAGAGGAATAGCTGATGTTGTCATGCCAATTTGTAGGGGGAGAGACATTATTGGTCCATTGCTGAAGGACCCTGATGGCCATGGCTTATACAAGTGGCACACTGTACTGCAGTTGGGGATAGCATGAATGTAAGCATTTGTACATCTGCAGACTCACAATCCCTGACTATGTTGAAATTGAGAATCATGACTCTAGTATGTAATGTGTGGGTTAAGAACCATAAACCTTAAACATAAATTATCTTTGCTGGCTACAGATATCGCCTTTTCTTTATTGGACAGCTCTTTTCTCTGAGAGGAATAAATAGGTTGACAGGATCTTGCCCCTTGAGGAAATACAGGAAATACATTTGTAATGTGGATTACAGGAGGAAAGCTTGGATGGTCAAGACAAATTTGAAGGAAAGAAAACTTAGGCTAATTTGAGTTTTTTCTAGGGGCAAGATTCATGAATACCTACACTGGAGAGCTGCTATTGTGTACATGGTACACTGTGCCATGCACATAATAGCATGCTAGTCTGTACTCATTAAATGGCTCTGCACTTAGTAGAGAACCAGAAAACAAGAGTAAATGTCAGAATATGTTAATGAACACATAAGTAGCCAAATTACATGCTAATTAACCAGTTCAACATGACAGAGCTGTTCAGTAACCTATACAGTGATTGTGTGCACTCATTGCTGGCTTTTGCCTTGAAATCCCAAACTGTTTGGATTATAGCCATGATTACACTCAGAAAAAATGTTAGTGGTTGCTGTTGATATCATTAACCTGTATGTGCAACAGACTTTAATTCAAGGTGTTGCTGCTGACAGACCTCGGCCAAGAAGAAAGGTGTTTAGACCCAGTTTGACTTATCATAGATTGCATGACAGAGAAATTGCAGAGTAATACTGTGTGGGACAGGGAAATACTAGAGGAAATATAGGACTTCTGCTGCTATCAACTGAAGCCCCGTTGAGATCATGGAGAACCCACCCCAGGGGAAACAAAGGTATTGTAGTATGACATATATTAGCTACAGATACCTTCCAGAGACCCACAGGGGGTGTAGTATGTCTGTCACAGGTCTTACCTTCTAGAATATTGCATTTTAGAAGAGACGAGAGCAAGAACCATGCAAGAGTTTTATGCAACGGCACACTTCCCTGAAGTTTTGGGGGCCATAGATTGCCATAGATTGCACACACTCATAGAAATAAAAGCCCCACTTGGTGAACAGGGAAGGAGATACATTAACAGGAAAGGATACCACTTTTTAAACTTTCAGGTTGTCTGTAATGGCCAAAGGATTATCCATAATGTCTGTGTAATTAACCCAGGCAGTTTTCACAACTCACTCATATAGCATATCAGTGAGCTATGTGCAAGATTTGCTAGGGGTGAGTTTCCACGAGAGCATCTAGTGGAAGATGCAGGTTATGCACTGGAAACTTGGCTCATGACATCAAAATACCTGCACAACCCCACAACTCCACTGAGCAAGGATGCAACAATGCCCATTCTCAAACTAGGCATATCATACAATGTATATCTGACTTGCCCAAGTCAAGGTTCCAGTTTCTAGACATCAGGAGGTGCCCTGCAGTATGACCCAGTCACCTCTGCCCAAATGCCCAGAGTCTGTGTCATGTTGTGTAATATAATTCTCAGGAAACATCTGCAATGTGGACAGCAAGGGGCAGGACCACAGTTTCCAGGATCACAAGGAGGGCAAGCAACTCCAGTAGATATAGACAAGGAGTCTAAGGGAGGACCATCAGCTGCAGATGATACTGACAGATGTAGGCATATATAATATGCCATGGCTCTGGCTAAGAGGCAAAGGATAGAACACACACTAGCTACTTACATGAAAGGCTAAGATCCTAAGCACATACAAAATAAAACTGATGCCTGTGTAATGGTTGTATTCTGTTGGCATCAATCCAACACAACCCCCAAGGGTACATCTTGTAGCTGCAGTATTAACAAAGTAGGTGTAGATCCTGTATAAAAAAGAGGTATATAACATATTCCTGTCTTATGCAGATACTTACATGTCACTAAGCCTAATAAGTCCCAGGTGTACATTAATACCAGTAATAGCTTAGAACTGATGTTTGCAATATACAGCTATGGATTTTCCCCAGTAATGTGCATCAAGCATTTCAGTTGACCACTCTATATAAACCAGTGAGTAGGTTAGTGGAAGCATCATTTGCACATGTATAGCAATAAGCAAGATTTGAATATCCACCTTGACTGCATTACTATAAATACTAATACAAATACAATGAGGGTCAACAATTACATAAACAATCATTCACAGATGAGAAGGAATGGTAAATAAAACATTTTTTCTGCAATACCTTTAAATTAAAGCAAGCTTCTTGGTAAGCAAGCATTAGATATCCACTCTGCGCATCAGACATATATACATCCCTGAGTCACAAAGAAATGTGGAAAGGGCAGGACACAGTCATCATCACTTGCACATGGTGGGCAGGGTCTGCAGGAGGGCATGCCTGACACCAAAGAACTAAGTGTATGCGAGTAACAAATACATTTATTCAGTAAGTATACAACTGTCAGGGCCAGAAGCAAGAGATATTTATCAGTCAACAGTGCTGTTAAGATAGTGTGTGTGTGTGTGTGTGTGTGTGTGTGTGTGTGTGTGTGTGTGTGTGTGTGTGTGTGTTTGTGTGTGTGTGTGGGGGGGTGATATAGATAAGTTTATTTTCAGTTTGCGCGCATGTGTGTGTGTGTGTGTGTGTGTGTGTGTGTGTGTGTGTGTGTGTGTGCGTGTGTGTTTATATGTCTGTCTGTCAGCATGAACACAATCAAGCACTATGTCCTGGCATCTCAGACAGGTGTGAGCCATGCATGTTAGATAAGACAGTTCAGTGTCTTCTCTCCCAGCCATGAGAACTACCTCTTCCAGGGGTTATACTGTTAGTTTCGTGGTGCTGGTTAGAAGTCAGGACATAACCTGAATGTCATGGACATCTGCTGGACGAGCACTCATCACAACTATGTCCAGGACCACTACCTTGTGATCTATCATGCCAACAGCAAGGGAGAAAAATGCAGACAGTAAACCAATGGGTGTTTTGTGAAACATGATCCAGCAGTAAGGTTATACTAAAGTCATTTTTAAAACAACAAAACACATTTGCAACAATTCAGTTATTAAACTACAAACACGTTTTGAAAGAAAATATCAGTATCAGGTTCTCTGGACCCAAACAGTCTCCCTTACTACAATACAAGTTCCTAACCTACATGAGTACCTTTGTATAGTGCATATTTAGCTTTCTGAGTATTGTGAATATGCAAATAAGGCATACGCTTATTAGCATCCATAAATTCCACAATCTGCACAAAGTGCAGGACACTTAAACATGGTGTAAGGACCTACACAGTGGCAAGCACACCCCCTAGCATTAGAAGGATGAGTATTGAGAAGTGTTACTTGCTAAGGGCTTACAAGTGTGAATGATTAGTCTGACTCTAGATGTATACTTACTGAGGATGTCCAGAGAGAAGAGGCTTACAAGAAAATCTGTGAGTACAATGACTGACTTAGGAGAACAACATTCATAGCATTTCTATGAATTCTTTATGACCACACTTTGTGCCTATGAGTAGAAATGTGTCGGCAATTCCAAAGAAGTACATTACTCATTGAAACAGATATAAAAATCAATGCAGATAATATTGCATTGTTGTTAGAAAAGCATAGATAAGGGAATGATGCTCTCAAAATAATGAGAAGAAAAGCCCTGTAATATTGCAAATATTTGTTTTGTAATTTGTGAGGAAGTATTAGTTTAACTGTTGGCAATATCCCATTCATCCACATATTTAATGGTAAATTACAAGGGCATGTTTCAGAACTTGGTTCTGTTGCACGTTTAATGTAAATTGATACAGTGTCATATTTTGAGCATATATAATCTACTTTTTTTCTTCCTATTATATTTCTGTGGTAAATATCGACAATAATCTCAAATGCATGTTGCTAATGCCCTACTTTGAGTCTTCAGGTCCAGAGAGTGTGCTGCTTGTGTGAACATAGTGATGCTTAACATATGCCTCATATATTCATGTTGGAAGACAACAAAGTTGAGGAAATACCACACGTGAACTTTTTAACTACTTGTTTCATGTTTCCTTTTTTAAATTTGTTTCTCTTTTATTTTCTCTCTTCATCGTTCAGGTGCCATTTGGCATTACAAACTCTTGACTGGCAGCAGTCCCTAGCAGTGAACAAGAGTTCACCCCTAAGATAATACATGACAAATTTAATTTGGAAGGGTGTGACACCCCACCTCAGGGACAGTAATCAAGGAGCCTCAGTCCTCACTACTGGCACCAGTGGGGGTGTTCACTTGGAGGATGACAGGTATACACATAGTATGTCCAGATGCTGCCCTTTGCATCAAGTACAATCAAGCACAATTTCCCTTAAGAGCACATGGGGAACACAGACAGTCTGGGGCTGGTTTTTCCCTCTTTCTCCAGATCCCCAATAAGACTCCCCACTGGCGCAGCTATAGAGTTGAGATCTCAGCTGTGTCCAAAACAAAACCTCCAGCACCTTCTCTGTCCAACAAGTGCTTCATGTCTCTGTCCAAGTAGCTGACACACACACACTGTTTGAGGTTTGGTTTGCACACACACACACACACACACACACACACACACACACACACACACACACACACACACACACACACACAAACCTGGGAAAGTCTGACACAAGTTTACTAGCCCTGTCCCTTCTGCACAGACTATAAGGTAGCTATGACTGCCACCAGACACTCCGGCCACCTACCTTAAGGCTCTTCCAAGGGTACCCAATATACTGAGTGAAATTAATATTAATATGCAAATGGTAGTTGGACCAAGATCAAGGCTATTAGGAGTGGCCAACACAGTGTCACTAAATAAATATGCAACTACTCTCAAAACTTAAATATCTCTACAAAGATCAGCCACAATGAAAGGTTTAATATATTTAATAATAAATAATAGAAGAACAAGAAAACACTAAGTATATATTCACAGTGACATCAAAGTTCAAAACACAGGAAATATTTAAAATAACACTGAAGGACAGGCTCAGCAAATAAAGAAAAACAGTATATAAACTAAGCTTCACTATATTCCTGACTGAATCTAACAGACTTATACTATTCAATACTTACTTAATATAGCAAGGCAGATGATGTGGTGAATGGTCCTTCCTGTTGCCAGGCCCAAGACAGAATACAGAATGTACAGTCTCATTAAGAGACTTTTCAAAATAATATCTAAAATATTACTTCCAGGATAGCTTTCAGAATGACATCACTTCTGGTCATTTGACTTCTAGTTCCCATGCAAACCCCATTGCTAGAAGATGGCAGGATGTAGCACCTACCTGTAAAAATACACACACAAGGGCTTTTTCTCAGATCTGTGGCAGGTGCTAGAAGTCTTAAAACAATTTCATACCTCCATGCTTCCAGAGTAGTAATTAGTTCACCCCAAAGACAATACAGGAAACTTCCTAGCACAGACTGTCTGTCTCTGTCTGCATTGAAACCTTGAGATAGCATCTTTATGGCCTAGCCCATAAACTGATTTAATTTCAGATATATTTTAAAGTTTTCTGAACTGAGGTTAACCTTCCAGTGTCCTTCGTTAGAACATATAACGTTTAAACAATTACTATAGTGTATGTACATTTCTGTTTTTTCCAGTAGGGCACACTGTGGATACATTTTAAATACAAGCACTTTACAAATACCTTTTCAACACAAACATATGTACAAATCAGTTTGACATATACATGACATAGAGTTCTAAAACATTTGTAGCACAAGCATCTTGTATAAGTCAACTTGGTATTCACAAATTAATTATTTATTAAATTCCAGCTACCTGTGCTGGCAAGTGCAATTAAAACTGGTGCCAGGGCATGTTTGTCAGCATTCTGGACAGTACTGAGTAAATAAATTCCACCTGTCAGCCAACTATCTCTGTGTCACAAGAAGTTAGCTTAGTGAAAGAAACTACAACATGCAGAGTTCAAATCTAATTTACAGATATTTTTTTATGACTGAATTCAGAATAAATATTGATATCCAGTGTTGCATATGAAATGAACAGAAAAGTCTGTGATAAATACTAAAAATCTTCCCTGTACTCAGTGTGAATTAATGTTACAAAGGTGTTATTCTAAACTCACCTGTTCTCATTATTGATAACAAAATGAGCTACGGATGTTGTAACATAGTATGATAACAAAATCAGTAACATCAGTAATGTGGACATATGTTTCCACTATGCTGGAGAAACTATCCATATGTCACAAGAATTCATGACAGAAACACTTTTATGTCATGAGTAATTGTATGTACCGTGGGAAGAATTACCTCCTGTCATTTTCTGCATATTCATTTTCAGAACAATTGCCATTACATAAAATCCTGATGGTGTGTAACCTAAATACTGCTGTGGCAAGTAGATATGAAATGGATGAATGTGTCATGCTTATGCTATAACTGCTGTGTTCCTTCCTACATATTTCCATTGCATATGTTGCTCTGCAATACAAGGTCATTTTTTATTTCTGCTTTTTTATATAATGCCTTTTCCATTTGCGCTCCACTTAGCAGTGGAAAAACATGGTTCGCAGCTAAAGGAAAAAAGTGAAAAATTTAATTTGGGCCATCTTCTGTAACACAAATTAGCCTGGCACTGGTGTGTGGCCTTCAGCACTCTGGATAGTACTGAGTGAAAAAGATGCACCTGTCAGCAAACATCCCTTGTGACACAAAACATTGAGTGCAGTGAGCTTAGAGAAAGGTAATGCAAAGTTCAAATCCAGTTTACTGACAATTTTACTGGGGGGGGGGGTCTGAATAAATATTGACACACATTTTGGTATATGAGTGTGTTGTTGTTGGAAAGTCAACTATTTTTAGTATTGCTATCAACATGTGAGCAGTTGTCTGTCCCCTTTCTCATTATTTGGCATTGCCTAAAGTCCTGATAATGTGTGTCAGAAATTAAATTTTTGATGTGGCAAGGAGATGTGAGAAGGATGAACATGTCACTGTAAAGCACTTCTTGCCATAGTCATTGCTAGAGATACCATTTGTTTGTTTTAATTTTACTTTCATTTGTTTTCTATTTTTAATAATGCCTTTAGCATGTAGCAGTGTGCAAATACAATTGAAGGCCATAGGAAAAACATGAAAAATTTAATTTGAGTTGCCTTCTGTAGCATAAAATAGCTTGGCACCAGTGTGTGGCTGCCAGCACTCTAGATAGTACTGAGTGAAGAAAATACACTTAGCAGCTACCATTACCTGTGGCACAAGGTGTAAGTACAGAGAAATTAGAGAAAGAAGACAGGCGATATAGGGTTTGAGTCCATTTCACAGATACTTTACAGAGGGAGGGATCAAAATGCTATTCGTAACCACATTTTGATTAGGAATGCAACAATAAATACAAATGAGTATCATACCTATGTTTATTGCAACAAATGCATGATTAATGCTTGCTATATGAGCTCAATATAAAGAGTGTAAAGTACGATAAACATGGCAAGAATGATATTTAATTTAAAATGCACTTGCATTGGTATGATGTGCATAATAGTTTTGTTATAATTATGACTCATCACATATCATAAGTATGTGTTTTGACAGTACGCCTTGGGAAGTATGTATGTTACATATCCCAACATGATTCAGGTCATGCAACTCTGTGCATCTGAAATGTATTTACAACCACAAATTCTGCCTTTTACATAGAAAAGAAATCCCATGACTACTTAAAGTTACACACATACAGGCATCTCTTAAGAATGTATCCATCCATTATTAAATTAGTATACCTGCACAGAGGAGCAGCTAAGATATTTGGAACTCTGGGTAAGACCAACACTGGCACCCCCCCAGAGTAAAAACAACATTTTTGAACAGGGATAAGAAAAATACCTTGACAAGAACTCACAAAAACATTAGGGCCCTAGAGTCTCAAAAGTATGTCCAAACAAGGAGGATTGTTGAATGTTTAACACATTTTAATAATCATTTAACTGTCATGTGATGCATAACCAAACACAACACAGCTTTAGCAATTTTAAGAAACCACACAGATAATAAAAAGAAATCAGAATTCAGCACAATCAACATCTGTTTGCAGGTACAGTCCAAATGCCAACAGCAGTATAACAAATTATACTATTAATAACTTGGAAAATATGAACTACAACACAGAAAAACATGAACTAACTTTGGCTGTCACACAGACAGGAAAATCATGACCCAAGGAAGAAGCAGCTAAAATATGCATTCTGACTCATCAATAGATTTGATATATGTATATATACTGCACAAAAAATTTAGTTGTGCATTGTAACACCATATGTAACTGACGTTTACATCTTATTGACAACTCCCTGTGATACAATGTTTTAATAGTTCCTGCTAGTTCAGGGAATACTTGTTCATCTACACAGCAAAGTGTTACATATACCTATCATATTTTATGATACTCTTCAGCTGCTTAAAACCCAAGGAAGAATAGAGGTTTCCAAAGCCCTACACCAATCTCTGGCTTAGACATGCAGTATAATACTTTGGGCAGCACAATTCGCTATTCTGAAAAATTTGCAGTAACCATGATTATTTCAATGTAGTCTAATAGAGACCTTCAGAAGCTTATCAAAAATGTAGAGTACAGTGAGGCCTCATTTTTGATCAGACAGAGGCATTTTTAATTGATTTTTCTCCTTAGTCCACCTAGACAACAAACAGACTTTCAGAGCAGTAAGCAGCATATTCTGAATATTTAGGCCCATACCTCTCAACTGTAAAGATTTTGGCAGAATGTCCAGATTTTCACCTCATAAAATTTGTGGTTTTCTGGTAAATTAGTGAGGACTGGACTCATTAAATAATGATATACATTTGTGTTTCAGATGTTATTGCCTTCAGAAAATGAGCACTAATACAAATTGTTATTCTAGCAACTAAGTTTAAGCTTTATAAGAGCAATGTTTAAACCCTGTCCTTATTTTGGGGCCTTTGACCCCATTATTTTAGCCTTTGTCCAGATTTCTTGTGCTAAGAGGTTGAGAGGTATGCCCCCCTGATACTGCTTTCATGAGAGACACAGACATATGTTGCTTTTTTCAATGACCTAGAAGAAACTAGTAATATAATATATGTCTCCCAACTTTCTGATTTAAAAGCCCACATTTGCACTTGTTTCCCCCTTTCCTGTAACTAGTCTAGTCCAGATACAGATTTGCTGTATCTAGGACTGTTTGTAAGCTTCTGAACCCCCAAGCCTTTCAGTGTTGGAGGGAAGCCTTCTAGCTTATCAGTGGGAGTGGTATGCACTAGGTAGCCTATCTACCACAAGAGGAGTGGTTTCTGGCCCAGAAATTGTGGTTTGTTGGCCGTTTGGGCAGTTATTTCCATCTCTTTCAACTTTCTGGTTTAAAAGCCCACGTTTGTGCTTGTTTCCTCCCTTTCCTGCAACTAGTCTAGTCCAGATACAGATTTGCTGTATCCAGGACTGTTTGTAAGCTTTTGAGCCCCCCCAAGCCTTTCTGTGTTGGAGGGAAGCCTTTTAGCTTATCAATGGGAGTGATAAGCACTAGGTAGCCTATCTACCACAAGAGGAGTGATTTCTGGCCCAGGATTTGTAGTTTATTGGCCGTTTGGGAAGTATTTCCATCTCTCTCAACTTTCTGGTTTAAAAGCCCGCATTTACACCTGTTAACCACCTTTCCTGTAACTAGTCTAGTCCAGATACAGACTTACTGCATCCAGGACTGTTTGCAAGCTCCAGAGCAGTGCCAAGGTCTGCTCCTCAATTTCTCCTTTAGATCTACTAGTTCTCTCCTCTCCTGCACTTATATTAGCTTATTAATCTAGCACTTTACAAAACTTCTTGTAGCAATTATTGTAGCACACATAAGTGCTACCAGCACTAAATGTTCTACAAGGAAACAGATCTAGTACTTCTTATCAATGCCCATCCCTCCAGGCATGACTAAAGGTCAGTTCCCTGTGTTTACTCCTATTAACATGGGGAACTTGGGCATCCTGAAGCAATGTAGCAACTGCCTCATGCACACTGACAACCCTCTCCTCTTACCTCCCAACACTCAGACTTGCAAGAGATGCACATATATCCATATATAATATCCAGAATAGCTGGTCAAGAGGAGAAGGTCAACACATGCACCACACCACATGGAGCACATAGCCCTCCAGAACACACACTAGTGCTGCCTTCACATAAAAACACAAACCACACACCCACCTTCACGGAGGCTATCAATAAAAATCTACCCAAGCAGCAGGGACCTCCAAGGCAGAAACATACTCCACCACCACAACACAACACATAACTCTCCTAAACAATGTGCCACTCAACCAAAGCCCCTAAGGCAAAGCATGCCCAACACACTATTCATAGGTGACTCGATAGTGAGGCACACTGATGTCCCACTCACTAGGTTGAATAAGGAGAAAGTAACAGTCAGCTGCCTGTCAGGTGCTGGGATCCATCACATAACGCATGCACTCAGGTCCCTCAACAACAGGTGCAAATATAACTCTGTCATTATACATGTGGGTGTGAATGATCTGTGACGTACCTCCCTGGACTACATGAAAAGAGACATGGAGGAGCTCTCGGATTATGTAGCCCAGGCGGGTATGACCCTAGCCCTGAGCAGCATCCTACCATCACCCAGAATGATACTACAGTACAAGCAGAAAATTATTAATTTCCACAACTGGCTAAGTTTCTGGTGACATTCTAGGGGTATCTAAGCATCTGTCTGCCTGGGATGACATGATTGACAGACCTCGATGCTTTGCCAGAGATGTCCTGCATCTGTCACCCTTGGGCTTCTGGATACTGGCCAAGGCTCTTGCCACCCCTATAGTGCCTTTTTTTAGGCAGTGTTCTAAAGACCAAATTACCACTGTAACGGCTACAAACAGATGCAATCTGAGGGTCATGCTGCTCAATGCTAGAAGTCTAAATCTCAAAATACACTCACTTGAAGCACTCCGTAAAATGGAGAACATTGACATTTGTGCTGTAACAGAGACCTGGTTCAAGGCACCAGAAAGCACACCTGCACTACCAGGCTATAAGTCATTCCACACCTTTCGGCCCCAGAACTTGAACCAAAGCTCCACAGGTGTTTGTGTTTCCATATGCATAAAGAATGCACACAACTTCAGACTGGTAGCCCAACATAACGCATCAGAGATACTTTAGGTGCAGCGAACATTGGGTAAGACAGTGATTCAGGTCGTAGCCTGCTATAGGTCCCCAACCATTTCCCAAGACTCACAGTCCACGTTCCTAAGCACCCTGGAGAATATTAGGGTCCAACCTAACACTCTCTTACTAGGTGACTTCAACTACCCCTCCATTAACTGGGAAAACTACTCATGTACCAATACGCTTGCCCAACGTTTTCTGGAGTTCATTAATTCCAATGCCCTGGACCAGCTCATTCTTATCCCCACTACAGGTAGCAACATCCTTAACCTGGTTAGATCTGACCACAAACTAATCACCTTGGAAAAGCCACATCCCTCCCACCCACCCCCGCAAAGGTAACCACCATGAAAAACTACTCCAAACCTAACTTTGGGCTCCTAAAAACAGAGGTGGCTAACTTCACAGCACCCATGCAAATGGAGGATAGTTGTATGACTGCTGAATCATACACCAATGCATTGTACGAACATGTACACATATGCATGGATCTCGCCATAACCAATAGAACCAAGACGTTCTCCTCCAAAAAAGGAAGCCAATCTGGTGGTCCTCTGACATAAACAAATTTTACAACAGAAGAAGGAAACTGATGCAGAATAAGGTGAAGTTCCAAGACTGGAAAAACTCCCTTATCAGTCTCAACAAAAAGTTGAGATCCCTCATCAAATCCTCTAAAGCTAGCAATGAAAACAGAATTGCAGCAGATAGCAAAGACAACCACAAGGCCTTCTATAGTCATGCAAAGAATCTCCACGGCAATACCCAGATTTGCACTGAGCTACTGCACAATGGTACCTCCTATACTGAGCCAACAGATATTGCCAGTATACTGGCCATCAGATTCAGTGCTAACTGTACCCCTCTCTCTCCCCCCAAAGGGCCAATCACAATACCAGTAGATTGCCAGGCACCCACTATTACTGCTGCACAGGTTAAAACAGCACTTTCCAAGGCCTAGAATACAGCTTCTATGGGACCTGACAATATTTCTGGCTTTGTGTTCCATGAACTACAGAGGGAACTGGCACCTCACCTGTGTGCTCTGTTCAGTCACAGCTTCACCTCAGACTTTGTCCCTACTGAATGGTGCACTGCTACAGTCATCCCTCTCCACAAAGGAGGAGTCACTACAGACCCTGAGAACTATTGCCCCATTAGCCTGATGAGCCTGATATGCAAAGCTTTGGAACACATTATCATGGACCTAATTAACAAGGATATAGGGAATCTCCAAACTCTGGATGCCACACAGTCTGGTTTTGTGAAGGGTAGGTCATGTCTGCTCAACTTGGTTGACTTCTTTGAATCAGTCACCAGAGCTGTGGATGAAGGCAAGGTGGTTCATATAGCCTACCTTGATCTGGCCAAGATTTTTGATACCATTCCCCACTCAGGAATCATAGAAAAACTCAGTAAGCTAGGCATCAGCCCCTGTATCGCTAGGTGGGTTGCAAACTGGCTTACAGATAGAACCCACAGTGTGAAAGTAGCTGACTCCAAGTCAGACTGCCAACTAATCATGAGTGGAGTCCAACAGGGTTCAGTCCTGGGGCCTCCCCTGTTTGGTATCTACTTCTCTGAAGTCCAGGCCAACACAAAAGGACTCTGGCTGACAAAGTTTGCAAACAATTGCAAGTTGGGAGCTATTATTAACTCCTCAAGTGATGTTGACATCCTGCAGAATGGCCTCACTGAGACCAACGACTGGTGTCAGAACCATGGCCTTAAGCTCAATGCCAAAAATTGTGTCGACATCCCCTTTGGGAAAAACCCAGTTCCCATGAATTACCACATTGATGGTAGTCCACTGAACACAGAAGGCGTTATAAGAGATCTGGGAACACAGGTTGACAGCAACCTCTCTTTTGATCACCACATTGCCACTGTGGTCAGAATGTCCTTCTATGTAGCACATCTCATTGCTAAGGGTTTTGCATCCAGAAAGAAAGAGGTCATTGTCTCCCTCTACTCTTCCCTCATTAGGCCAGTCATCGAGTGCAATGCCCCATTTGGCATGTACGTCACTAGACACCTGCAACAATTGGAGAGGCCACAAAAGTACCTCACAAAGAGGATCCTAGGCCTTAAACACTTGTCCTATATGGACAGACTCAAAAAACTCCAACTATTCTCTGTCTCATATCTCCTACTTAGAGTTGATCTCTGCTTGACTTACAAAGCCATGTCTGACACAGCTCTGTTAGAAATGCTACATCTAAAGAAATCCCAATCCCTCTCCACCACATGCTTCAGAGACCGCAACCTCATTTCCACAATTAACAGAACATGCTGGAGGGACAGGTTCATAACCCAGAGACTGCCCATGCTATGGAATAGACTTCCCATACATGTTATGCAGAGAAACTCGCTGACCCTCTTCAAGAGAAATCTTGATGAGTTGATGGTAAACAGAAAATTCACCCCTGGGGATAACTCCAGTGGCTCTACTCAACAGAGGCACTGGGAACTAAGGTTGGGTGGCACTGTGCCAGGGAAATCCTATGGCTATGCTTGTAAAGGCCCCAGGACCATTAGCCTAGTACACACCTATGAACCTATGAACCTATAAATTTAGAGGTTGTGGGTGGCTTATCCCCACATTGGAGAGACAGGGAGCCTGCCCCAGCAAAATGACTTAAATTTCATTTAGCCTGATCATCAAGGGTTTTAATCCTTTTTGAGTCATATGGAAAGATTTACTATATCCTTGTCTTAAAATCAAGGATATTATACATTAAAATGATGCCAGGTTTTGCTGCTTGCTGCCTATCAACTAGTGTAGGCTACATGGTTTGCTTTCTTTCTCTAAATGTCCTGAATTCCTTCATTAGTTTGTTCATGTATGGAAAAGCACTTCAAGGACACCAAATGAAACATTTCCCCCAAATATCCCTTCAGTGGTTTGTCCATGTCTGTACAAGCACTTGACTGGCTTCAAAATGATGCATTTCCCAAAGTGACCCCTTCAGTAGTATCTCCAAGTATGTATAAGCACAGACTACAAAATGAAGCATTTCCCCAAGCTACCCCTTCAGTACTATGTTTAAGTATGCTCAAGAACCAAGATGAAACATTTCCTCAATTGACCCCTTCAGTACTCTGCCTATTCATGTATGCACAAGCACTCAGATGACAACAAAATGAAACATTTCCCACACTGACCCCTTCAGCAGTCTGTCCATGCATGCACAAGTACCAAACTTAAACATTTCCACAATGATGCCTTCAGTAGTTTGCCCATGTATGCACAGCATGCATACCATTAAGTAATACTACTTACTTCAGAGACTCATTTTTTTTTGCCCACTCAGACTCTCTCCCCACACACTAAATGTACCCACAGCAAATGATTTCAATCCCCGAAACAACATATCCCACAACTTGCAGTGAGCATAAAAGATTTAACTAAAGAGATTGCCTTTATCGCACTGCAGCACCACCTTCTTTACCTGCTCAGCCAATCACAGATCTTTTGGGGGCAGTGCCCAAGTAAGAAGTGGGGGTGGGTGGCTCACAGGAGCATCTTGAGTGTCTGTTTAGGACATACTTATTGCTGTTCCTTAAAAGGGAGAAAGGATATTTAATTAAAAAAAATATATTTTTTTAGTTTTATATTGGTAAATTGTACCCTTGACAAGACAGCACTTGGGGCAATTATGCCTTTCACTCTGCTTTAGATGCATTACTGTATCTGTAATTAAGTTGTTCTCTTGTGGCACTGACAACTAATAAACCAAGTTTAACATTTTATTCTTTTTCTTATGGCTTTGATTCCCAGGTGGTGCTACTCAATCTTATGCAACTCCCAACAGCCAAATTCATCACAAATCATACCATTTTTCCTCCAACCAACAGTGATTACAACAAACACCATAAAACATTTCAACGTTTAACAATGAAACATACCAATAATATAAGCATCACACATGGCCAAATCTCATTGCCATATTTCACACCTTCTGTGCTTTTTTGATGTAATCACTGCCAATGTATCTGCCAAGCCATAGCTGTGTTTTGAATTGCACAAATGCAGCTGCAAAGGGTATGTGTCTTTGTGCACAAGCTGTTACATACATGATCTAAATTGGGTATCAATTTTAGACACATATTTCTAGCTTTGCCTTAGAGATTTGTGTACTAGAGTGATCACTGCCTCTGTTACTAACAAGTTTGGTACTTTTCCTTGCAGGTCGTGCAAGGTTTGTGCATGCATTTCTTGTGCAGCTTTTTTTGATCATCCATGCTCTGGACAAGTTTTTGATTTTAGGTTATGTGCAAATAGCAGGAGGAAGGACTTAGTATACCTTGCTTTATGTGATGGGTACTCTTGTTTCTATGTGGGCAAAACCAGCATGTTGTTGAAGGATTGAGTTTTAAAACAACTTAATGACATTAGACTGCAGAATACAACCAATGAACTTGCAAGACACCTAAAGGATTTTCCAGGACATAGTTTTAAGTTTATGGTAATACAATCGATTGCAAAAAATAACAGAGTTGGGGATATTGTGCAGAGCACTGAGTTTGCTGAGATGAAATGGATTAAGTTGAGAGCTAACAGTTTGCTTTACAAAAATGGCAGTGTTCCTTTAAAGCCAGGGCATGGAGATTGTTTAATTGATATTGTTTCCACTGGTTAATTCTCTATGCCTTCTCATTTATTTAGTGTTTATAAGAGTTACTTTGCTGTGTGCTTTTAAGATCTGAAGAAGGGCTTTTGCCTGAAAGTGCTCATCTTTTGCATTTCTTTTGTATTTGTTTTTGATTAAAGTTTTTTTATTTTTAAGCTGGCCGTGGTGACCGGATTATTTATTCTAGTTTTATTTTACATATTTCTAGCTTGACTTTTGCAGACATAGCTGGTGAAGGCAGGAATGGTGTTCCATTTAGAGCACAAAGTTGTGGTGTTGAGGAAACCGGGATTTTTTGTGACACTCCTCATGAAATGCTACAGCTGGAGGTTGCTGCAGGAGGATTATAGCATGCCTCAGTATTTGTTATATGTATATTGCTTATTTGCATGATGGTTGCATGAAGCATCATAGAGTACTGCAAATTCCCATTATAAGTTCAACACCTCAAGATATGATCATGCATCCAGTAATACTTTGCCATCAGCTGCCCTAATGAGCTTGCTAGCAGTGCACTTCAGGGAGAGCATTAAAAAACTACAACAAAGAATGATGTGAGCAGGATGTACAACTTATGTATGTGTTATGGAAGTTTTGAAACCAGGGTATCTGGATTTCGCAGTGATGTTGACTCATTTAATTCAGTTTGTTAATGTATGTCTACACTCCAGTGGTTACACTTGCAGCTTTGTTACATTGGTGTGTAACCTTCACATATAATCCATGTGTTATTCAGAAGTACACTGTCATATTCAAAGTGTCTGTTTGTACTGTCGATGCACATTGTGCAAGCATGAGACAATTTAACTGTTAGTGACTCAATAAATGGTTACTATTTGCATACAATCATCCCAGTTTGAACTGTCACGATTGCCTGCTTGACAGTCAACTGTTTTACAATTGTATTTGTTACTGACACCCCATACTGTGAAACAGATACGTCACTCACAGTAAGACAATGCAAATGAATGACAGTAGTATATAGATGTTATCAGAGATGTATGTCATTACATGGGACAAGAACAGTGCCGTTACGTTGATATGTCCAGACACATGAATTTGTCCCAAAACCTGTGATGAGCAGCTGATCTTCAAAACAATGAAGTTTTACTACTAATAAATATAAATCCTTTTTTAAATATAGTTTTTATTATATTAATATTATATTTACAATGATAACTTAGTTAGGTATTAAAGTATATGTATATAATAGTTCGTAAACATATAGGCATTATAGTATAATTTACTTGTTAGTATATGAGCACTGTCACTTAAAATCATTGTATGAATATTGGCGCCAAAAAGTTTTTAAAAGAAGTGTTTTGTTACGTTTTCAGTAGTTCTGAAGAAGTCTGCTTTTTTGCGGATGAAAGCGCTTAACTCTCACAAGTGTTTGTAAGAAACATTGTTGCTCTTCTTCGTGGGTGATTAAATTACGTTGAATTACTTGTGTGCCTTATTCGAGTTTGTGCCAGCAAGCATTTCTGTTTTGGCAGTGACGGAGAGTATCCGTTAGATACGTTAACTTTCTGGTGTTGTTGTGTGCCTTGGAGATATTTACACTGTTGTTCAGCTATGGAGAATGCTAATGAAGCGGCAAATACTTCATTGGATAAGGCGGAATTTGATAGCTTAAAGACAGAAGTTCGCTCATTACGGGAAGAAGTAGCTCGTTTATTGGAGGTAGTGTGTGAGCTACATGTCGGTAAAGAGAAAGAGAAGGAACATTTAAATGAATCACTTAAAAGTAATGAAAAAAGTGTGCCTACACAATTATCTATACCTAATGGTCAGGGGGAACCTTGTGAACTCAGAATTGGTTCTGTCCAGAATGGTATAGACTTGAGTAAAACTAAAGGAAATCATAGTTTAACCTCCGAACAGGATTTTACATTTGAATTTTCCTTGTTTCATCAAGATGAAGACAGTGAACGAATGGGAGCTCATCCTAAAAGAAAGATTCCAGTTAAAACATATGCAGCAACGACAAGATCTAATAATCAGTTTTCCAAAGATACTGTTAATAATTCGTCTAGCCCAAGGGCAACTAGTGACTATATTGATACACATGGGGTTGACCATGTGAAACTTGATCAATTCCTAATAAGCAATGTTGAATTTAAGTTGATGGACTGTAAAATGGGGTCTAATGTGATTGATACAATGGGCAATAAGTACAAAAAAGGTACTTTGAAGGAAATGATTTATGAATTGGGAAATTTATTGCAAGTTGTGAAAACCATTAAGGTTAATATGCATATATTTCAAAATGTATTACCATGGGTATTGTACCGATGGGACTGAGATTTTTTAAGGTACCCATGGGTATAAAGTTAGATTGTGATACTAAGAAAGAATTTAATGCTTTATTCAATTCATTTGGTATTAGTTACATGAAGTTATTGGTTAAAAAGAATGATGAGAAATTAAGTAAAATAGTGTTGGACATAGAAAAACTTAATAATGATATTGTAACTGATCTGTTATTTTCACAATGGCATCCATTATAAGACAAGCAATTTAGAGATGCAGAATATAATGCAGAGAAATTATATGAAAGGAAGAATAAGAAATTAAACCGTGATATACAACAATATAAGGAAGACAGGGCATATAAGTGGAATATGGAAAATAGAAGTAGTTTTGAATATAAGCGTGATGACAACGCATGCTAGCATACTGAAGATCAAATGAATTTTCAAGGGGGACGGAACTTTACCCCAATAACAAGACAGAACCATCAGGAATATCATTACAGGCAATAGTGCCTGATAATGATATTGATATTAATATACAGAACAATAGAGTAAGATGTTCAAATAAAGGATTTGAATTTTGCCCAGATACGAATGTTTCAAGCAATGAAATTGATAAAGTCATCTATCAAGTAAAAGATCTCATGGTCTATAATTATACCAATTTTAGTGTTAAGGAAGAATTAGGAACCCTTTTTATGAAAGGAATGAAATACATACCTGCGTCCAAATTTAATTTAGTGGACACAATTATTGATGTAAAATTGTTCTGTCGTAGAATGAATCTTGCAATTTTATTTAATAATAAGAAAGATGTTCATCCGAATTTATGTGATAGAATGAGGAAAAAAAATACATTCATCCCACCCCCCAATAAGAAGGTTGAAAATTTTGAAAATTTTATTATATCTGATATTTACAAATATAGACAGGATATACAGAAGCAACAGTTCATCGACAACTTGTCAGTGAAAGAAAGAAATTGTTTAGATGAACTTGTGAACAATAATAGTTTAAGAATTATGAAACCTGATAAGGGGGGGGGATTGTAATTTACAATACAACAGATTATGTCAATGAAATTCAAAATATATTAATGAATAGTGGTAATTATGAAATTATTTTGAACAATGAGATAAATGTTAATTATAGGAAGATTGATTTGGCTTTGGATGAATATCTAATTGATCAGAGAATTACAAAAGAAATATATGATTTTATTTATGTTGAATTTCCCACACTAGCAACCATCATAGGCATCCCAAAGGTTCACAAAAATATAGTAAAACCACCGTTTCGTCCTATTATTTCAGGGAGTAAATCAAAAACCTTTAATATAGGTGTTTTGATAGACAGATGGGTAAAACCAATTTATAAAAATATTTCCCATCTTATAAAAGATTCCTGGGTGTTTCTTTCCCAACTTACCTCAGATAAATGGAATGAAAAATTAACATATATCACCATTGATGTTGTCGATTTATTTTCATGTATTCCAAAGGACAAAGGACTGGAATATTTTTGTAATAGTTTAAGACATTTTTCAAATTTGAGTTGGGATAAAATTAATCTCATCATGGATATGATGGAAATTGTTTTAGATAATAATTTTATATATTATGAGGAGGAATGTTTCAAACAAACTAAGGGTGTAGCAATGGGGGCTTCCTGTGCCCCCATTTTTGCCAATATGGTGATGTTAGAGTGGGAAAATAATTATTTGTTTAAAAGTAAATATTATCAATTTATTACATATTATACGAGGTTCCCAGATAATATGTTTGTTTTATGGAATGGGCCTCATGAAATGATAGAAGAATTCATAAATTATTTAAATACTACTAGTAATTTTTTTTAAATTTACATATAATGTGAGTCAGGAAGGGATTTCATACTTAGATACCTATATTAAGCATACAGACCATGGTTTTCAATCAGAAATATTTAGGAAAAAAACTTTCTCAAATGGGTACTTGGAATATAGTAGCCAACATCCAAAATATATGCTGAAAAATATTTTTAAAGGCCAATGTATAAGAGCTGCTAGGATGTGTTCAAGTTTTGAAGTTATGAAAAATAAAATAGATTTTATGATTTCTATGTTTTTAAATAGAAGTTATCCAAAAGGTTTATTGGAAGATGTATCTGCTTATGTTATTAGGGAATGGGGAAAAAATATGTCCCTATATTGGGAATAGGACAAGACATAAATAACATTAATAAAAATAAGGAAAATGTCCCTTGTAATAGGATTTGTACATTGACATATTCCCCATATGCAAATGAAATTAAGAAAATGATTTGCAAATACTGGAAAAACTTAGTTTTAGATGAAGAAATTAAACAAATTCTGGGTGAGATACCAAGGTTTGTTTTTAAGATGGGGTTGAATATTAAGAACTTAGTACAAAAAGGTCAAAAAGATAGCGGAAAAAACAAGAGTTTGAAGGCCACCAAAAATGTGGTTCGTGTAAACAATGTTTTTGTATAAATGAGAGTGAGGGAATTAGATTAGGAAATGTAAATAGGACTTATATAAGATTTAAAAGAGGTAATTGTAACACAAAGAATGTAATTTATTTAGCAGTTTGTTCCATGTGTCCAGCGTACTATATTGGCAAAACTGAAAGACAATTTAGAAAAAGAATCTATGACCACTTGTATAGAATAAGGACACATGACAATAAGAATGCCTTATATAAACATATTGAGAAAAAAGGTAGCGAGCATAGTTTCAGTTTTGCCATCATAGACCAGGTTATGCCTTCCAATAGGGGAGGTAATTTCAAAGTACTTTTAAGTAAAAAGGAAAGTACCTGGCAAGTGCTGACAGACGCCACAAATGCACCGGGTATTAATGATTTTATTTCTATAAAGCCTTTCCTTTTTCATTTTGAGTTCTTAATTAATGAATTATATTTTATCACAGTATTAACATTTATTAGATAGAAATATTAGTAATATCTATTTATGGAACATTCATTTTAATTCATTCATTTGTATTTACACCAATTTTTTAGTAATAATTTTTAATATAAATCCTTTTTTAAATATATTTTTTTATTATATTAATATTATATTTACAATGATAACTTAGGTATTAAAGTATATGTATATAATAGTTTGTAAACATATAGGCATTATAGTATAATTTACTTGTTAGTATATGAGCACTGTCACTTTAAATCATTGTATGAATATTGGCGCCAAAAAGTTTTTAAAAGAAGTGTTTTGTTACGTTTTCAGTAGTTCTGAAGACGTCTGCTTTTTTGCGGATGAAAGCGCTTAACTCTCACAAGTGTTTGTAAGAAACATTGTTGCTCTTCTTCGTGGGTGATTAAATTATGTTGAATTACTTGTGTGCCTTATTCGAGTTTGTGCCAGCAAGCATTTCTGTTTTGGCAGTGATGGAGAGTATCCGTTAAATACGTTGACTTTCTGGTGTTGTTGTGTGCCTTGGAGATATTTACATGATTGCCTGCTTGACAGTCAACTGTTTTACAATTGTAATTATTACTGACACCCCATACTGTGAAACAGATATGTCACTCACAGTAAGACAATGCAAATGAATGACAGTAGTATATCGATGTTATCAGAGATGTATGTCATTACATGGGACAAGAACAGTGCCGTTACGTTGATATGTCCAGACACATGAATTTGTCCCAAAACCTGTGATGAGCAGCTGATCTTCAAAACAATGAAGTTTTACTACTAATAAATGTACATTTTCACATTACTGAAGTCAGACTTTGCCTGTGGCACTTGCTATTCATACTGAGTTCTTTAGACTGTGAAACTAGTTAGGTAGGTGGTTTAAATCTAAGAGTGGTGAACTTGTGCATGTGTTGTTCTAGTGTCAGGTAAGTAAAGCTTCAGCAACAGATGTGCTGTGTCCTCTTCCACTCCGGAGAAAAGTTTAACTTTAGACACAGCTCCCTATGCACTTTCAACACAAACATCTTCTCTGCAACACACTGATGAGGTCATTCTTTCATAAGAGCGCTTTCTCACTGTAAAAGGTGGACTTCTCCTCTGGATCTCCCAGTTAATGCTGTGTTCTCCAGGATCTGTAGCTAGAGAGGGAATATGTTCAAATCTAACAATAGTGAATTTGCATGTGTGTGAGTGGCTCAACAGTCAGGTATGTATAGTTTTATCAACAGAAGTGTTATGTCTACTTCAGCTCAGGTGGAACATTTACAGCAGGAAATGACTCCCCTTCTTTCACTTTTACCAAAAATATCTTCTCTGCAACACTCTGATGAGGTCATCATTTCATAAGTGCATTCTTTCACTATACAAGTCAGACATTTCCTGTGGTGCTTGTTGTTAATATTGTGTGCTCTAGATTCTGTAATTAGATAGGTAGAGGGCTCAAATACAACATTACTTAAATAGAGTGACTGTGTTCACTGTCATGTACAATTGTCTCTATGACAGCACACCTTATGTAACTTTCCACCTTCCACTTAGGAAACAAATTTTCACTGGCAGAGGACTACCTTCTAAATTTCTAACATCACCAGCAAAACCCGGTTTTGGAAACCCAATGGTTACATCATGCTTTCTAAACTGAACTACCTGTGAGTTGTAGTATGACCTATCTAGTGGTGCTGGCTTTTGATACTCTGCCCTCTAGCCTGCCTAACCAAACAGGTAGGTGGTTGGAATTCAGCAAAGACCGACTACTGTGAGTGTGTGTTTCTCTGTCGAGCTGTGTAAAGAAGGCTTTTAATACATATAGGAGGTGTAGCAGGGTAGTTTTATTGTGCTCATCAATGACTTTATTTCCTTCTTAGCAGAAGTATCACCCTATTAAACAATGGTGATTTCATCCATTCAAATGTGGACTGCCACAAGTTTAAACCAACATCTTGTGTGGCTCATGCAATTCAGGCAATGTTCTATCAGGCAATGTTCTATACCTTGTGATCTTAGAAAGTCAGTTCAAATGCAACCATTACTCCCTAGACTCAGTTGTGTCAGCATGTCTCTGAATGTGAATGTAGGTAATAATGCTGTCACCCAGCTATCTACTGTGTACATGTATAGCAGGGGATTCCTCTTACAAGAACTTTTGCTAATTTTTTCACAGAGTGATGCATTACTTGATACTGGTAATGCCATTTCATAAAATTTGGCTTTCCTAAGAAAAGTGCTAAGACTTCTCCTGTGCTGTGAAAAAAAAATAGACAGTGTGGTACATGTTGTTGCCTTACTAAGGCATGTGCTCGAATCCATTTTTATCTACACATTGAACATGATTGCCCTTCTATCATCACAGGGATGACCACATTATGCATCAGGTTTAATTGACTATACCTAGCATCAAGCAATGTTGTGTGACAATAATAGACATATAGTAGCAGTCTTTTAAATAAATGATATGTCTTGCAGCAATAACCTGATGTCATGCCTTCAGATACCAAACTTTCTCACAACTGCAGCAACAATTTTGTCATGGCATGTTCATTCTTTGCAATATCATGTAGCTTCTATTATCACATTTTCAGGTGTTCAAAACCCATATTGACCAGGTTTAAACTGTTATGCATGAATGACATCAATCACCGTTATAATATGTACAGTTACAGTGGGTGAGGCCTTCCTCATCCCTTTTGTTTCATACATATTGTTTGCAATACAATCATATGATGTAATGACTTTACATAGTTGGAGTCTCACATTATTTAGATTACCACTGTGGTGCATGTGTTTCAAACATGTCATTAGTTCGTGGACTTAACATACCTTGCTGCTCAATTCCAGCAAAGGGCAACCTTATATGAATGCACTGATGGAACACAAACAACACTGCATTAAGTTATTATTATCCATTTTTTAAATATCTTTATTGAATTATCACTGGTGACATAGGTGCATTTACATTTATATAAAAGTAATCAAATTGTATTAACAAGTTAAAATTAAACATTATGCTTCACATATATTGTTATATATCATATAACCTAAGCAACATTACATAAATTATTCAATTCCTGCCCCCTTTTTTTTAAGAAACATCGTTATTAAACCATCACTTATGACATAAGCAATCATACATTTATATAAATGAAAACAAAGCACACCAACACAATCTTAGTTGCAAGCATTTTATATCACAAACCATAGGGACACATTCTCAGTTACCAACATTATACATCACTTATAATCTACCCAATCATTTTCAGTCAAACATTACACAGCTCATTTAAGTCCTGCCTTATTTTAAACCTCATTCCTCCCCTGCAAGTATTGTTCCCACAATTCAAATTTTTTCTATGTAGTTTGCGCCTACCATTTTCTAAAGATCTCAGTTCCAGTTGTTTTATTTATGTTATTATATTCACTACTTCTAATATAGTTGGTTTAGATTTTGATTTCCATATTATCCATTTTTATGCTGGACAAATAATATAAAGCCATTTTATAATTTCACTGCAGTTAAACAGCTGTTTTGGGAATGTTGTGTATGTATTGAGTCCTAACTTGTATAGCATATCTATGCAGATACAGTGCGGTTCAATTCTGAGAGAATGTGTATATAAAACAACAGAAAAAACTTCCTTTGCCAAGAAGCATTGATATTGGACTGCTCACCATTGTGTGAACATTAACACTGGTACTTCCTTGCCATCATTCTGACAACTTAATATTCGACAAATTATCATCAAACGTCCTTTCTTACTTCACACAATCATTTCAGTTATTTGTGACAAGCTCCATTGCTATCTTCTGTAGCATACACAGCTCTCTAGTGTGTAGTATGATAGTCAGGGGTTTGAATCTGGTAATATCTGTCTGCCAGATAACTGTGTCAGACAGGACTGGCTTAGGCAAATAAAGTAGTTATGGCACAGTCAGAGGGCCATATTTTTAAGGCCTCACATGCTAGTGTAGGGGATTCATACCCATTGCAATAGGAAAGTGCTGTAAGCCCTATTCTTTATGACACAAATGCTATGCCTATTTCTGTGGAATCAGTGGTTGATAGGTAGCTTTGTGATATCTGCCCTGGCATGTGTTCGAGTCTGGCGAGCTGCAAATGTTGAGCATGTCACTTATTGCTCACAGGCATTATTTATTTTCCAAATAATAATGTTCTGTATTGCATGTTTATATCCAAACATTTATGTAATACTGCAATTATTTTCTTGACTCTGCAGAGCTTTATAGGACATAAGGGCTTACTTAGCAATTTTACTGTATGGCATGATGCAAGATCATCATAAAGTGTTTTTGAGTCTGTGTTAGGGCACCTTCTTATGTATCTGTGTTGTTCACTTGCTGTTATGGCAATATTTGTTGTAATTTCTAGTAAGCATGTCCTGTATAATCATGTAGTAGGTGTGCCCCATTTAAAAGCAGAGACCTTGAACTAATGAAATAGCTTCAGATGTGTGTTGTTATTTTTCACTTTTGTATTTTGAGTGTTATTACATTACTGTTTAGGATTTATGTGAATATGCAACACATGCTTGTCTAATACATATTTAAAGGTATTACCCCCCCCCTTTGGTATAAAAACACATCCATTCTGATGTGCATACACTAGATCTAGGGTTCATTTCTTTTTTTTGTGTGTGTGTGATGAAATGGAGAATATAGCATTACTATTGATTAGCACACATACATTCCCTGTATATGCATGTCTTATTCAATAACTGTAGTCTATGTGAATCTCAACATTTTAAGATATCTAAACTCTCCATGTTATTAACATTTCTATCATATTTACTCCCTTTGTTACACTGTCACTTTGTGTCCCTCTCTGACATCCGTTCTAGTATGTCCATTTTATTTATGTGTATGGCTCAAGAATTGTGACCAGGATTAATTATTATCATATCAGTATGGAAGTATTCATGTTAAAAATGTTTCTTTGTGACATACGCACATTTGTTTGCATTATCTGAGTACATTTTCCCCACTTTCCTTCCTCTTACTTATTTCTGCACTAATTCCATTGCATTCTGGGTAATTCTCCCTATTTATCTTCCCCTGCTTCTTAATTATTTCAATCAACTTGGTCTTACTTTATCTAAGTTGTCTGCATATGCTCTCATAGTACGTTTGCCTACAGGCAAACATTTGTTTATATTGTGTGTTTGAGCTTCCCTTCACCTTTTCATGGCCACTTACACTTTTGATAGCCATGAAAAGGTGGTTATAAGTGTGTAATCAGGATAAGCATCGTACATATTCAATGAGTGCTTTCTCAAACTGTGCTAAGCCGCTTATACTGTGTAGGTTTCACGTTGAGACTACATAACTGTTAGTGCCTCCCAGGGCAAGTTTTTTATTTATTTTGCCCCTAACAAAATCTGATCAATTAGCTGAATCTATGTCTGCTGTCAACATATCATTTTGCATTTACACTTTCAGTAAGTATACGTCTACTGGTTCTCATCTACTGATTAATATCAGCCAAAAAATGATTTTGTGCAATGTTGTTTTGTGATGCAAATATTCTACACAGTTACAAAATAGATACTTTTCATTGAAAAGGTTGAAAACATGAAGCCAAATAACTGGTCCCAGGATACAGATCAAGGAACTCTTCATTTGATAATTTCAAACAAAGGCTCAATAAAGTATGCAGAGAAGTGAAAAGGTCAAAAAATTAAAAATGAATTACAAGACTACGACCTACCTAGCAAATTATACAGCAAAACATGCTGGTATCATTAAGGTAGCAGCCATTAGACATCATCAGATTCCACAGGATCCATTGTTTGCAATACCAAGTTAATAGATCAATCAGGAGAAATAGCTGAATCTCATATACATTAGTGGGGGAAAAAGTATCTGAAAAGTTTACCTTAGGACATATGCTTTATTGCAATAATAGGTTTCCAAAAGTAAGAACTACTGTAGTATGTAATGCATTCAGCAGAGCTGGGTCATTAATGCAAGAAAATATTAGTAATTAGCATGAGATTTTGGTCAAATATGTACTCACTGTGGGGGAACAAACCAGACCTGCACTGTGGAGCAAGACAGAAAGCCTTTGGGCATGGTAGGGAGTGTGACATGAAGTGACCTGTGCTGAGAGGGTACCTTGGTTCACATGGTAGATGAGTCACAGGGTGAGAAAATTATTAAGGTGAAGCATTTGGCCTGGCCTACAGGAAAAGGGGGGGGGCATTTCCAATCAGAGATAACCAACTGTAGCAAATACTTCCTGGCTACCTATATCAGGATGTGACAAACCAGCTGATAGTGGGGATTCAGGAAGGTTTTAGGATAAAAGCTCTTTGGACCCCTTCAAATAGCACTGGTAACAATCTCTCATCTATAAAAGGGTGGGAAGTTATCAAGCAAATACTTGATAAGGAAATTTGTCTGGACCCTTTGACATTCTACCTTTCCGAAGTAATATTTTCCGTATCAGGTTGGTGTTCTGGAAGAAAGCTGGATTCCAGCTTGTAGATCATTAATCCTTCTAAAAGGGTGATTTTCTTAATCACATTATTGAATAGCAGGACATTAAGGTGAAGTACACGTCACTTGATGAGCCAGTGGACATATTGATGATGTGAGGATTTTCATGACTGCCCAGGCTGGACAGTGAGTTGGCTTTCCAGCTGCTTCTGATACATAGAGAGACATGGGGTATACAGTGGCCTGCACCAATTTTGAACAGCTTAGCTTTGCACTTCTTTAGATATAGCAAATGAGAGAAAACTTTTGTGCAACAGCACACTATCTGGGCAACTTCCTGATCCCTGTCCATCAGAAGGACATGACAGCTGGCTAATTTAAGGAATTGTGTGCCTTGCTGTAGATTCTGCTGGCCATGGACATGGAAAAGGGTCCCATGGTAACCTTAATCTTTCTGAGTGTATAGATCAATGTGGAAGAACTCATAGTTTGGCTGCCCAAAGACAGCTTCCAATGTTATGAAGCAAGTTAGAGCAAATAAGTGGCAACAAATAACTAAGATCAGGTGTTTGGACTGCTACATTCCACCTGCAGAACTTTTAATAGAGCTTTGGCCTACTTATTGAGGGGAGTCAGGCAAAAGCAACACAGAGTCTGGGTTACCCAGGGAGTTGCAGGCCAACGTAGAAAGTTGTCTGTTTTTCCTGAAGGGCCATGATAAGGTCACATCATGGCAGGAGGGATGGGTCAGCAATAGTGAGCTTGAACTGTACAATGATCTGTATGGTGATTCAGGAATGAGGGCCTTTCTTGCCAGTTGATTGTTCTTACTGACCTGCCCAGTGGGATGGGCCACAGTGATAAGGAGAGACATAAAATTTCCTTGAGTTAATGCTGATCTGGGCAGCTGTGGTAATTCAGCAAATGAACCTTGACAGTTACAGAATTCTGTTCCACTCAGATAACCAGGAGGTGATAGTGGCTCTGTCTATTAGGTGTTCTTAGTCAGTGATGGTCAATGAGTTAATAAGCAGACTCATTTTGCATGCATTACATTGTAACATTTAATTTTTTGCAAGCTATGTGCTATGGTAGTGGAATGATGTTGCTGGCTCACTTTTCTGGCAGCATTTTCACAGATTCAGGGCTCTGGCACTTGGAGGAGCACTTGAAGGGGAGATCGCACCAGAGCTGATGAAGAACATTTTCTGTGATGGCAGAGAGTTGGAGGAACAGAATCTTGGGTGCTTGACAAAAGAGCAGTGTATGCCAGAGTACTCCAGATGTGTGTGGCTTTCATGAATTACCTGTATGGGCTCCCAAGCTCTTGAAAAAATACTTAGTAAACTGATGAGGGCAGGGGGGGTGCTGGTTGGTCCACCTTATAGACATCAGCTGGCATTATAAAGTCAGGGTTGGCCAGACCAGTGCAAGGACTTGGGGCTCAGCAGGATGCTTAAAGGATGGGGCAATGTCAAAGGTAGACATAGGGCTGTATTCAACATATAGGATTAGGGCTACTGCCCACAGTTTTGAAAGGCCTGTGGATACTAGCTGGCTGATATCCTGACTTTATGACTTGTGCCACCTTATTCATGGTATAGTAATGTGGTTCATTCAGGATTGGGGAGGTAATAGAATGAGCACAGGAATGCAGATACAGAAGGGCATTAGATGGTGAGACCTCATGTTGGTTTGGATCATCATTCTGATATGGTTGCAGCAATCAATAACAGACCAGCTAGTGGCAGAGCAACACATTTCACTAAGGCTGCCAACTGAGAGAGAGCTGTGCCTAGTAGCATGGTTGGGCATGCTGGGCCAGCTGGTGAAAGACACTAGACTTGACAAACATATTTTCTGGATAAAAGGTGGATGCCCTATTTCTGGGAAACGAGCTGAGACTGTGCTGAGGGTTGAACTGGCAACTCAGGGTTTGGACCCAACATGGACCCAACATTCTATACATGCCTTTTCTTTAGGATAGGATGAGAGTCAAATTTAGGAGAAAAAGGGGCATCAGTTGAAGTGATTAAAAAAGCAGGAAGATGGAGGTCTAGCACATTTATGCCTTACATTAAGTAATAAGCAAGGGTGAGCAGTTTCTGGTACAAAAAACATGCATAGGTGGAGGTGGATGGTGGCAACTTCTAAATGGTAGGGTGTATTTCTTGGTTAAAAAAGGGAGTTAAATATAATCATGAAAAATATGAATATAAAAGAACTGTATAAAAGGAGAGAGAGAGAGAGATAACATGGAGAAGAGAAAAGAGGAGCTTGTGATCTGATTCAGTGGTAACAGTCCGTTTACCTTTTATTGCAGGTCTCCAGCATATATTCATCACTGGGAACTCCCATGCCCTTTTGATGGCTAAGGGAGTAGCATTACTTCTGAAACGGATGCAGCTGGGGCTGAATCTGGACAAATGGAAGATCTACTGACAATGTGGTAACTTGAAAAAAATGAAAGAAAGGCTGCTTATACAAGGGCATGAACAACAGAGGGCATCAGAAGAGTAGACAAGCTACACTGTAACAACATTTGAAGTAAAAAATGAAATCATTATGCAAAGAAGGTGGCAGAGTGGGGCTGGGGAGACAGAGGAAAAGAGTTCAGGGAAATGGAAAGATAATGTAGCTTCACTGGTGGATAACTTAACCAAGTAAATCAAGTGAAATTTGATAAGAATAAAGAAAGACAATGCAATATGGAAAAAAAGCACTCAGGGACTCTATTAGAGAAGATCTTGCTCTCTTTAAGCAAGGAGGAGAGATGTCCATACTTGTTAACTCCACAGATTTTCACAGAATGTCCAGATTTTTCCCTCATAATTTTGATCCATTTTCATAAAATAATGACAGGCATCTTAGTTTCATACTTCACACCCTTCATAAAATTCATGCTAACAGAAAAGTTGTTATTCTATCAGCTTTCTAAGTTTGTAAGGGTAATATTTAAAAACTGTCCTTAGTTTTGGGCTTTTGTTCTCCCATTATTTATGGCTTTGTCCAGATTTCTTGCTCTAAGAGGTTGAGAGGTATGGAGATATCATATTTGCTTCAGTGCATTAGACTAAAACTTGTACCATTGTATGTGTTATATCTGTCATACATATGTCTTCTTGGCACAGTTCCAAATCCAGTTCCCTGTCAACATCAGAGTGTACCTTAACAATATCAGGCATTTATGTCTAACAGGAAGATATGCTTAAAATATAGACATGCAGTGGAGTAGCTACAGTTTGTGCCTTCTGGGGTTTGTCAGTCCTCCCTCTCACAAAATCATGGTCAAATGGTGCCCCCCCATACACAGCCCCCCCACCCGTTGCCATTCCAGTGTCCTATTACTTGGCTATTTCTCCCCATTTACCATAAATGCTGTTTTATGCTTTACTTCTACAATGATTATTTGGATTCAATTTAAAACATTTATTTTAAATTTTATACAACACTGATAGACATCTGCTAAACAAATCAGTACAGTATCATAATGAAAAAAGGCTTAGTATTAAAACTTCTCTGACCTTGAAACTTACATTCATTGAATCAGCATTGAAACCCACATGCAAAGAAAATGCATCTGGCCATTGCCTTATAAAGTTTACCTCTGGGCTGTTTTCAAATCATAGGCCCCTTACACACATATTTAGGACCATGCAAACATACACGTGTTCTTGATTCATTTTCCTGATTGTATTAAATTATATTCCTTGTATAATACCGCACACTTATTAGAGTGTGTTTTAAATGTATTGCTTTGAACATTTTTCCAGTAAGCAATGAAACAAAATGTATGAACCAATAATGACAAAACTGCCCAATTTAGAACATTTCCATCATAAAAGTCTACTCAAACTTCTGTCATTATAATCCACCAGTATCAGTAAATATGCACGATCTCTGCAGATGTACAAGTCATCTAAATAATTCCACATTAAACATATTTGTAACTAATGAATAGATTGCTGCTAGCAAACATTTTTATATTTCATTGTTTCTTCTACAAATAAAGTGCCTGTTGTCCTTGAAGAATAAATTGCCTATGTTACATTAAAAATGATAAACCGAGAATATTGCAATAGGGCATGGATGGTAAACTGATAACCAGTTCAGAGTTATTAGGTATCTCCTCCAAAGGAGGACATTCTCAGGACTGCAGCATCCATCCACTTTAAAGTACAACACAGTACAGTATCAACAATCCATCTACATACTCTGGGAGTAAAACCCACAGCCTTCTGCATCAAAACAAAGTATACTACCTATTGTGCTACTAACAATGCTTTTAAATACTTTAGCACAATAGTGATACCATTTGCTAAACAACAGTTGCACATTGCAAACAGACTTGGCATAAGCAGCACTAAACTTCTCTTCCACTAAAGCTCTCAGATCCTTGTAAAATGCACTTGACATTCAACTATATCTTTAAACTTCACAGCACAAGATATCTAGAAAAAAAACAATTATGGGAGGGGTGGTGGGGGGAGACAAATGCCCAATACCAGGACACATTTTAAACATTGCTTGTATAATCTTAGAAAGTTGCTAGAATAAAATTTGTGTTACTATGCATTTCCTGAAAGATAGGAAGACTGAAACTTAAATGGCTGTCATTATTTAGTGAATTCAGTCTTTTGCCAACAAAACACAAATTTTAAGTGGAACAGACCAAAAGTATGAGCCAAAACCTCCAGACATTCTGTGAAAATCTGGACAGTTGAGAGCTATGGACTCAACTTCTTAAATCACAAGGTGGTAGGGGTAGAGAATTCAGGCTCTTGCATCTAAGGTACAGGGTTGACCACTGCTCAAGCCCCCCCCCCCTCCAGCTATGCCACTGCAGCCATAGAATCAGCTAACAATGTTTCCTTTTCATCTGAAGTCATGCTTGGGGAAATATTTAAAGGTTGCTGGAATGCTATTTCTCACTGACGACTTCAGTTAGTCTTTCTTTCTGAATTTTGGTTAATGTCTGTATTACTGATTGCATAGAGTATGCCATTGTGTGTTCTCAATGGGCAAACATTCCCTCTGTTTCATAGTCACAGCATTCCAATTTTGGGGTAGAGGTGTAAAGCACCCGAGTAGTATCCTCGGTGACCACAGAATGAAGCAGGTGTTATGCAGAAAGGAACACAGTGTAACGATTGCATGATGCATATTAAAGGAATATGTTGGCTTTAGCTTTTCCACAAAGAGGTGTTACCCATCTATTTTGGTGTTACATACTATATTTCAGCTCTTGTAGCCGCATCTCAGCTACTTTTCCTCATTACTTTCACACAGATTAAAACATCCAGGAACTTGAAATGACCTTTGGAGCTAAATCATGGGGACAACATTAAACAGGATATCGAAGTATTATTTCAAAAGATAAGTAATGTTTTTGCTCTTGCATTCATAGTAAAAAGCATGGTCATTTAGAAACTAAAAACACAAGTTAATGTTTTATGAAATGCTTCCTTGTATCCTGAATGTTTTAAAAAGCCTAAAATGTTACAGTGCTGGCAAATTAATTGAAAGTAATGCAACATGTTTTTGTATGGTCTAATAACTATGAAAATGAACATAACATGAGCGAAATTTTCTTTTCTTTCTTTCCTTCCTTCCTTTCTTTCTTTCTTTCTTTTTTCTACTCCTTGCGTGCTATGCAGAATTTATACCTTAACACCTGGGAATGAGTCAGGTCCCTGATTCTGTTGGTTGCCAGTAATTAAAGAATAATAAACTGATATAAAAAAATGAATGTTTATTTTGCTCATCAGAGCTTCCTTCCTGGATCCGCCTGTTCTTATGTTTATTTTAGTTACTAAACAGTACTTTGTATTTTTTTTTTGTACTTTTTTTATTTTTGTACATCCGTTTACTGCATGGACATGAAAGTAAATAATGCACGAAAAGTGCTGCTTACATCATTGGAAATATCTTATAGTTAACGTCTGAGGCAGCATTCATTTGCAGGAGAACAGAGTATGTTCCTTTTATGTTCAGATTTAGTTTTAGGCTTCATTTATCTGAAGTCATAATACTTTGGTTATGCACAATGTTGGTTGTCAAGGGAAAGAGTGCATTCTTGAGAAAGGAACAATGGTATTCCCAAAACAGTTCAGGCAGCATTGTAATATTTTAAACAACATTTTCCTGTAAAATAGTGTAATCAATGTTTATCAGATGTTGTATTTTTTGAAGACTGTTTTTGCATTAGAAGCTGTATTGATTTATTCTTTCAGATAAGAGTCTCAAGGAACTGAAAATGTGTACTAGGACTCCCATACTCAGCAGCTATCCATAAACAGGTATACCAGTAACCTGCTATGTTCAGAGTGCTGCCGAAGTCCAGAGTTCATTAAGTTAGTATAACAGGTGCTGGTGGTACATCCTACAGTATTACTAACCTTTATATCCTACAGTAAAACTAAACGTACATCCTAAAGGGTCACTAAATTTCACATTCTATATTGCCACTAAACTCCACATTCTACAGTACAACTAAACTTCATATCTTTTACTATCATTATACCTCACATTCTACAGTGTTACTAAACTTTACATTCCACAGTGTTACTAAATTTTAACATCCTACATTGTCACTAAATTTCATATCATGCTATATCAATATTCTTCAAATTTTTTTAGTACCTCTACGCATTGCATCCTATATAGTCAGTAAATTTACATCCTACAGTACCACTAAACATATTCTATAGCATCCCTAAATTTCACATTCTACGGTATCAAAAGAATATTCTACAGTATTGCTAAACTTCACATTCTGCAATATTTCTAAACTTCCCATCCTACAGTCACTAACCTTTGCTTCACGTTCTGTCATACCACTCAACATGAGATCCTACAGTATCAGTAAATGTCACATCGTACGTCAGTAAGCATCACATCCTGCAGTATCGGTAAATGTCACATGATGCAAAGTCACTAAACTTCACATCATACAGAACCTTAAACATTACATCCTGCTGTGTCAGTAAACTTCACATCACAGAGTGCCACTAAACTGTACATACTACAGTATCTGTACGATTCAAATCCTAAAGCATCTGTAACATTCTCATTGTAATGTAACTAAACTTCAAATCGTACAGTATTGAGAATCTTCACATCTTGCATAAAATCTAAACATCACCTCCTTCAGTATTCATAAAATTAACATCACAAAATATTAATTGATAAGAACTGGTTACAGCAGTGTCACTATAATTGACACAATAAAGAATCCATAAGCTTCACATCCTATGGTGTCACTAAACTTTACATCCTGCATTATCATTAAACTTCACATCCAGCACTATTACTAAACTTCGAATTGTTTCAGTACATTTCACATCTCACAGTTTCACTAAACTTCATGTCCTGCAGCGTCACTAAACGTTACATACTGCATTATCATTAAACTTCACATCTAACACTATTACTATCTTCAAATAGTGTCAGTACATTTCACATCTTACAGTATCACTAAACTTCATGCACTGTAGTGTCACTAAACTTTACAGCAACCTTCATATACTAATGTATCGCAAAACTTCACATCCTACAGTGTCACTAAAGTTCACATCTTACAGTGTCTCTAAGCTTTACATTCTACAGTACTCCTACACATGACATCTTTCAGTGTCACTAAACTTCATAGATTACAGTATCATTAAACATTACATTCAACAAATCACAAAACTTCATAGACTACAGTGCCACTAAACTTCACATCTTACAGTTCCACTAAATTTCATATCTTGCAATATCATTAAAGTTCTCATCTTACAGTAGTCGTAAACTCCATCTCCATATCTTATAGTGTCACAAAACTTCACATCTTATAGTATAACTAAATTTTGCATTCTACCCTATAAGTAAGTTGGGCCTTGGGCTAGCAACCTGAGCCCATAAAATCCGTAACTGCTACAGAAACAACGGGCGCTGAAAGGTGCTTGTTGCCTGATGTACCACATGGTGCATAAACGGGAGAGAGAGAGAGAGAGAGAGAGAGATAGAAAGAGATAGAGAGATAGAGAGAGAGCGAGAGACCCTATAAGTAAATTTCACACCCTACGGCATCACAATACTTTATATAATGCCACCAAATCTCACTTAGTACAACATTACAAAACTTAACATCCTACAGAGTCACTAAATGTCTCATCATACAATATCACTAAACTTCACATCCTACAGTAGGTCCAAAATTCTGGTGGTGGAGGAACCACCTGGGCTGGAAAAAGAAAGCTTTTATTTATGATATAAGGAAAGATGTCTTATGCACATGATGAGGTGATCACTCATCACTCAGTATAGACCACAAGTAACACAGCATGCATCGAGTATTATCTTTACAACTTTTCAGTGTTACTCAGTGAATGTCAAGGCTCATAGCTGTGAACTAGGTGTTACCTCTTCACCTGTGCAGTTTTATACCACACACAAGCCTGCTAAAGGGGTTGTTTTGCTGGTGCCATTGTCTGGTAATATTATTATCATTACTAGTGGGACAAATGATATTCACTGCCATTACTGGACATTGAGTGTAGCACTTGCACACCAGACTGACACATAATAATGTTGCAAGAATGCAGCAGGTGATTAACATCCTACATGCCGTACCAGGGTCATACTGAATGCAGCCCCCACCCCCACCCCCAGACTAGTCCAGGCAATAGAAACAGGCTTTGACTAGGCTAAACACTCAGTCAATGACTACTGATTTCTGGTACACAGTGGTGTTAAAGTACTCCTCACCAGCTTCCTGACAGTTATGGACTGATGTCACTAGCCAAGGTTCAGGTGGGTAGCCTGTGTCACCTGTAAAACAAAACATAGAGGGGACGCATAACAAAACAGGGTGATTACTCAGTACTACCTGTGCCACTAAATAGATACAGAAATTACTAAAATAGTTTGCATCTGCCAACTAGATGATCATGAAGAATACCACCATGAAAGAAGAGGCTACATAGTGAGCATATGTGCCAAATATGAGAATCATGGGCACTGCCATGATGCTGAGCTAACACAGTGGTGAGGCACCCCCATACATCACATAGTACTGCCAGATGACTGACGGGTAGTCATTCCTATTCCAATACTGTGGGTGCAGGTGAGGCTCTTATAGCAACATTGGTATAACGGACTGCATTAAACACCTCAGGAATGCATGCCATTCTGTAGAAGGCATGCATAGTACTACTAGGTTAGTCCTGTGGAGACCATGAGGAATAGATATACTGATGCACATGTGCCATGTATGCTGAGGAAGTGCAGAAATATCCTTGACGCAGAAGCCTGTGAGATATCCAATATGTTTCCAGTTTGTCTCTGAAAAGTCCTTGTGACAAGTATAGTTAAGGCTATAGATACCTTGGTATCTACGGGTATAGGAAGGCCACACATTCCTACAGTTCTCTTCTGTGGGCCACACAAACTCACAGCTGTTTACTCTAAACCCTCCTAAAAATTCCTGCTTATTAAGCAAAGTTGAGGTAAGTAATCATTTGCCAATATCTTCTTCTACTTCCCACACTGGGTAAAACTGTGCAATGAGCAGCACAGCAAAAGCAAGCATTTTCATGGAATGTAAAGTGGAGAGAAAAGACACAAATCTTTTATTTATAACCCATCTGTGCAGAAAACACTTGCACACCAAAAAGTGACTATAAATCACATAAAGGTGGGACGAGCACATTATTTACATAGGATGGTTGTAGATTTTTTCAAACATTCCTCATTTACATTGCATGATCCCTTCATTTGTATACATTTTTCTCAAATCAGTGCTACTGTGTGGCTACTGTCTCTGAATGTTGCCTAAACTATGCTAGTCTGCACATTCCAACTGCACTGTGTGCACATGTGCAGTGGCTGTGACTACAACCCTAATTATTAAATAGGTCTGTTAAACAAAGTGAGAAATTATACAGCTGTCAAAAAGTGGGAAGTTGAGAAGGAAGAGGATTATTTGATAGGCAGTTTATATGTATGTTTGTAACTGTGTGTGTGTGTGTGTGTGTGTGTGTGTGTGTGTGTGTGTGTGTGTGTGTGTGTGTGTGTGTGTGTGTGTGTGCATGCTATCATGGGTGATCATCATTAGGACATCTGTCAGTAACATGTTAGCATGAAAAACAGGGTGTTGCACAACGGAGGACTTATATACAGCAGTGCTTTGAATGAATAATGAAAGTAGATTGTTTTAATAGTTAAAACATTTCTGAGAAGAATTACCTAGTGATAACCTTGTTTGTTTTTGACTATTACTTTTTCTTGTTGTTATGAACGTCACCTATCTGTACCATCACAGAAGTTTACAAGTAAACCATCATAAAATTTTATGTGTGAACTAGAAGGTGATTATGAGATTGCAAATGCATTTCATCTTTTTGTGCACAAAAACACTCTGCCAGGTCTGAATAGTATCAGTTGCAATCATGATGATATACTATGAAGAAGTTACTTTGCAAATAATTTTAAGTGAAACTATATAAATTAATGAGGTTATTCTAGTGCTACTTAGAATTATGTTCTCCACACATAGGTGTGCATTTAGGATGTGTGTCTGTAAGTGATGGTGTATGTTCTGTGAAACACGTGCACCCTCTCCAGAATGGGTATAGTACCTTGCAGCCACTGGATGCCAGGATTAGCAAAAGATAAAGCAGGTTAACAGAAAGTAGATGAAAGACTGGATATTTTATTATATAACACTGTTGGGCATTTTACAGTTAAAAACATGAAAATAATGCAAATAAAAAAGACTAAAATAATTAAAACAAGCTACAAATACATATTAAAATGATTAAAATAAACTATGAAATAAAAAATTAGAAACAGAATCCCATGAATGGGTTATGTAAATCTTCCTAAAAAGTCATATTTAAGGTATCGCTTAAAATACCTTGGAATTTCATACCCAAATGAGGGAAGATAGCTCATTCCAAAAGAAGAAGAGCAATACAAGCAAATAAGTAAATAAAACAAAATAAAATAAAAAGCCTATCAAATTAAATTAGCAAATACTAAGCACAGCTACAGGCCCTTTAGAAGATGACATGCAGAATCTTGCAAGGGAAAAGGGCAGTGGCAGCTCTTTTTTACAAGCAAGATACAGGCCAAGAAGGTAAAGGCAAGAATCATCAACACAGACCTTGCAATGCCTGCCTGCCAGTACAGAACACATATCACTAACATTGCATGATACATATTATTTACTCATTTAGTTAATTAGTTAGTTAGCTAGCTAGGTGGTTACCAAAAAGAAAAACATACAGTTCCAGCGGACATTCAAAAAAACAATAAACCACAGATAAAACACCTGAAATTTTCCCAATTAAAAAGGTGAACAGCTCGATACGTAATGGACTGTTTAATAACTCAGTAAGGTTAAGCGCTTTCATCCCAACAATTAACAGGACTTCATCATAACCAAACACAACCTAATATCATCCCTTTTTAAAAAAAATACAATACTTAAATCATGTGATAAAAAATAACCAATCAAAATGTAAACCTATTAAAACTGCATATACTTCATCAGTTAACCTTAATTAAGTCTGTTAGAAAATAAAAAACAATATCAACAAAAAATATAATAAATAAAAAAAATCATTGCAAGAAAAAATATACATAATAAAAATAAAATATAGATAATATACATTTCATTTAATACTTTCTAAACAGTCAAATCTTGTTTGCCCTCAGTTTAAGCATGTTAGAAATGCAAATTGCATCATTAATACATGGTGCTATTGTTGCATTAGTCTTAAATTGCCATGTTGCTTTTCTGTGGTCCAACAATGTTTTCCAATCACATCATCTGCTTGGAATTTCCACCTTCTCCAGAACTGGAAATACAGAATATTCAAAATTCTGACATTTACTAGAATGCCTAGCTAAATCATTCTTAAAGTCCAATTTGTTAATACAATAATAATGTTGGTAAATATCCTATTAAATAAAGGGTTTCAGTCTTGCCAGTCTTTCCAGTATAAAAAAAGAGCATGTTACACAAGTTGCCATATAAACTACATTAATTGTGGGACAATTCTACCTTCCTGGCTTTACTCATCTCAGCATGTTTTTATACACGTCCCCCACCCCAGCAATATTAATATATTAAATTGATTACGCACTCCACACCTCCTCATCACTTTGGAGCTGTTAGTTCCAGCCACTATTGGTCTTTCAACAATATTTATAATATTAGGCCTCCTACTGTAGATAACAATACGGCCCATACCATATAAATTCAATGGCATGTCAAGATGTTCAAAATTTTTTCAATGTTTCTTCAGGATTCACACCAATGAACGAATATCCAACAGTTATAAAAGAAAACCAAGCACTGATTCCCAAGCAAAAAACAGGTAATCCACTGAGTTTATTGTCAGACTGACACGAACAAATTAAAACAATAAAACCGTAAAATATGAAACCATTCAACATAAAGCGCTTTTCGTCCGGATCTTATCCGGACTTCTTCAGACAAACAGTTCCATCCTGAAAATCAAAATTCAAATAGTTAAACACACAGGGCACTGACCAATCAAACCCAGCTCCATACTTAACTAGTTGTTAAAGTGACAATCTTTCTTTTAAAGCCAGATATTATACTATAATCACCAGATACTATATAACATATTCATTGTGTATATCAAACAATTGTATCTTCCTTCTTACAGGTCACCTATAAATGGGAGTGTTCGCACGTCTAAAAGAAGTTAGTTAATACAACCATTGTAACAAAAATCTATTTAAAATACGAACATTCTAACAAAATGTAAACACTGCTATAACCCCTTTAAGTTAGATTCAATTAATCTTCTTATCAATTTAAAGTGTTTACAAGGCTGTTATGTACTTTTACTGTCCCATAGCACCACGTATAATGTGGTTTATTCCAAAAGTAATAGTAGAATATATTTGGGACTTCCTTCCCCAAAGTGTTATTACATTTATATGCGTGGGGATTGTTATCTAATATAACAGAGACTTAAATAGCTCCCCCGAACAAAAGTAAGTCTGGTTTCCTAACTATTTACTTAATGAATTGTAATACCAATACCTATAGTCCTAGTAGATAATGTATATGAACCTATAGTGCCAGGTCGTTAACGTTCATGTTACATATAATCCTATGATCTATACGTATCTACCCGACCACTAAATAATGTTAAATTAAGTCAAATTAATACATGATGGTCTTATGAGGTGTTCTATTCACCCAAACTCAAATCTGTAGTATTAACTGCTATAACCTACTCAATAGCCACCCTGTAAGCTACTCATACTCACGGTATTGGTGTAACATGTTGTAATGATGTTAAATTACTAAATTTTGTTTATGGATCTAGATACTGGTCATGTGTAAACCACACGCCCTACCTTTAGGGAACCTATTTAAGATTAAAGTTTTACAGGGTCATTTTAGGGTGACCTACCTCCAGAGGCTTCTTAGTTTTAAAATACATGCTATGGAGCATGTTTCATTGAGACCTGGATCCATACATGTTCGTAAGCGCAATTGCCAACTTACATCCCTTTTCTCAATCAGTAGCTTAATGTAGTTGTCATTAAAAAATCTACCTCCTGTATTGTTGTTATTTATTTGACAAATAACCATAAATTTAAATTTATGTCCAATGTTCTGCTCACAGTGTCTAGCTAGGGCATTTTCACATTTCTTCTTACCGATTGCGTATAAATGCTCGTATATTCTATCTCTCAAATGACGGTCCGTCTTCCCTATATAGAATGACGGACATTGTTGGCATTGGGCTAAATAGACTATCGACCTCGTGTTACAGTTGTATACATCCCAAATTGCAAATGTTTCTTTTCTGACAGTAAAAGTGTTAGAAGTGTCAGTAAAAGGACAATATTTACATGCACCACATTTATGTGTACCTGAATTATTTTTCTTCACTTTACATTTTGTTTCTAAAAGGTATTTTATGTTGGATCCCTTCCTGAAAGTAATGATTGGGAATCGGTCTATCTTACTAGAAACATCCTTATCCAGTGATAGACAAAACCAGTATTTTCTCACTACTTTCTGGATGTCTAGGGCCTCTGGGCAATAAGTAAATGTAAATGCTAGGGAGAAGTTTTCATTCGCCTTCGAAACATCTGTAATAATGTTCACTTCTTCCCTTAGGCTAGGTTCTCTCTGTTCATGGGCACTATTAGTTGAATTGTCAGTTCTACTTGTTAAATCAATTGCTGAGTTTCTATGTAAAATGGGTATATATATCCCATTTCTCCTCTTTGTTTTTACCTCTTGAAATATGTCCCTTAAGACATATTTATTATTATTATTTGTCCCTTAATCTTCAGGATTCCCCAGTAATATCACTGCTAGCTGAATAAGGGTTGACAAAAAGGATAACAAAAGAACAATGTCCATCACCAAAGTCTAATGTCTGCATTTGGTCCTTATTAATGTTACAAAACCCCCAAAGTAAAGTAGGGCAAAAGTCTTTATTTCTCCTAGATGAAACTTCTTAAACTATTTTAGCAAAAATGTTTTTTGGATATCCCCTTTCCAGAAACACATCCACTATTATTTGCACCTCTATGTAAAACTGGTTGTCATCCAATGTCAATTTATAAACCCTAATGAGTTGACTCTTTAACTATCCCATGTTTGGCTAGCAAAGTATGACAATTTGAAAATGAATGTATGAATTACAATATGTAAGCTTGCAATGAGTGCTAGAAGCAAGTGTGTTGCCATTTATCCTCACAATCAAAATGTCTAATAACTAAAAATGTTTCTTATTCATCATGTATTTAAATGTTAAAACATCTGTAGTGTTTTCCAAGTCTTTAACAAACTGCAAACATTGTTCATGATTTCCCTCTTAAGTGAAAAAGATGTCAACCAGGTATCTAAAATATGCAGTCCACAAACTAAACAAGGGGTGCATAAATACAAAATGTCGTTCCAAATAGTGTGAAACCAAATTGGCACAAGCCACACTAATAGCCATCCCTATTCTCTGACAAAAGAATTGCCCCTCAGAATATACAAAATTACTAGTTATGAAGTGTATAATCACCCTTATGTCAGTGCCATCAAGCGTGTCATTCACAAGTAACATTTCCCCAAACCATTCCAACCCAGTCGTGTGTGGGATAACAGAAAACAAATTAACTATTTTCAACATTGTAAACTTGCTGCTTTCATTAACTGTAATACCCTTACGTCTGTCTAGAAAACTCCACGAATCTTTCAAAATACAAAATGCATTTTATAGACAGTTTTTCAGCTTTCAGTCAATAAATTGTGCTATGGATTCATATTTTGAACCACAAGCGGAGACAATCAGATGCAATGAAGGGATCAGAAATGTCTCAATGTACTTTTGGTATCTCCACGAATCTTTCAAAATACAAAATGCATTTTATAGACAGTTTTTCAGCTTTCAGTCAATAAATTGTGCTATGGATTCATATTTTGAACCACAAGCGGAGACAATCAGATGCAATGAAGGGATCAGAAATGTCTCAATGTACTTTTGGTATCTGAAAGATTGTAGGTATTACCTGAAATGCAACATTCAAAAAAGCATAGATGGTGCTATTGATAACACCATTCCAGTGTAATGTCTTCAATAATAAATCAATTTTATGATAGGATTCCATTACTTCATTTTTAGAAGAGTACCATGTAATACCTGGAATTTAGATTTGACTCTTTACGGAGTATTTAATTATATTTTTACATATATGTATATATATATATATATATATATATATATATATATATATATATATGGGTCTATATTAGAACATCGAAGTGTTAAAACATCGAATGTTCTAATATCGAACCCTATTCAGCGAACGCTTGAAATAGAGAAGCTGCAGAACACCGAATCTTTTCCTTGGGAAAGTATTCAGTGGGCAGTTTCTGCATCTTCGCTATTTCCTTGACTGTGGTGCGAAGGTGATGGACCAGGTTAAGGTAAATGTGCGAACGGACCAAGGTAAGGTGAGTGTGTGATAGTTAGGGACCTTAGGGATAGGGAGCGGGTAAGGTGAGTGTGCGATAGTTAGGGTCCTTAGGGTTAGGGAGCGGGTAAGGTGAGTGTGTGATAGTTAGGGATCTTAGGGTTAGGGAGCGGGTAAGGTGAGTGTGCAATAGTTAGGGACCTTAGGGTTAAGGAGCAGATAAGGTGAGTGTGCGATAGTTAGGGACCTTAGGGTTAGGGAGCGGGTAAGGTGAGTGTGAGTTAGTTAGGGACCTTAGGGTTAGGGAGCGGGTAAGGTGAGTGTGCATTAGTTAAGGACCTTAGGGTTAGGGTTGGGTTAAGGTAAGTGGATATCTAGTAGTGCATGTAGAGTTTAGTGTAGGGTTCTGTGAAGTGTGTATGCGTGTATTATGTACTTTGGTGTGCTTGTGCTGTGTGTGTGTGTGTTTTCTCGGAACAGCGAATTTTTTCCCTTGGAAAAAATTCGCCGTTTTGAGCATTCGAGTATATCACATTTCGAGATTCCAAGGTCGAGCTTATGGTGTTCAATAGTTTGGAATTTCAATAACATGATATAGACCCTATATATATATATATATATATATATATATATATATATATATATATATATATATATACACACACACACACACACAAACACACACATGCACACACACATATATAAATATATAGATATAGATTTATTGTGTGTTTTACCTATATCTGTTAACATTTTTTTTGCAATTATTTTTTTTTAATTTCTTGTATGTTTTTGGTGAATTTGTTTTTCCTATCAAGAGCTATTTTCATCTTCTTAGTTATAATATCTTGAATTTTTCCCCTTATTTGTACTAACTCAGCTTCATATTTTTTGGCATCAGCTTAATATTTTCCTTGCCTGCACTTGTTCTTGAAGGTGAGATAATTCCATGTTCCACTTTTTTCAAAGAGTCATAGACCAAGATCTTAACTTGGCATGTAGGAGGGATTTAAAGAAGTCCCATAATATATGGGGCAGAGCATGTCCCCTGGATATGTATTTCATGTATGGTGACCTCTAATAAGTTTTTGCAAAATCTGTGTATTTCATATAAAAAAGGAAGAAGTCCCCAAAGCCTGGCTGGAGGTAGAGCCCAATCTGGAAAAAGACTTAGTAAACAATCATAGTCAGAGTACATATATGGGACAACCTGGTATTTTAGGGCAGGGGCCAGTAGTACAGAGTCCAGATAAAGCCTGTCTATCCTGTTGTATATTTTAAGTTTTGATGAGCACTGGGTGTAAAATGGAGTGGACAGACTAAACATTTTTCAAGATCCTAAAGGGAAATATCAAGCATTCATGACTGCAGAAAGTTAGCTGATGAAGAAACAGTAAAAGGCCTAGTTGCAGATGTATCAATAGGGTCTGTTACATAATTAAAGTTGCCAATAAGTACATAAACCCCCTAATCCTAGCTTGCAGATAATGTAAGTTATATTACATGACACCTAAAACAGACATAGGATGGACATAAACTGTAGCAGATGTCAGCATCTTATGACCCACTTTCAACACAGCACCTGCTATCTCACTAACTGATAGAGAAAAATTATCTAGTACCTGTGCCTAAAGAAATCCATTTTGGACCATCAGGCAACCCCTTTATTCTTTGACGTGGCATGTGTGGAATAGGAAACTAGATCAAAGCTCATGAGGATAACTTAAGTAATTCTTGTTAGGAGAAATGTGTCTCCTGGAGAGCAATTACATCAGGAGACAGTGACTTGAGCCATGTGTGCAGTCTGTTCCCTTTGACAGAGGAATTTATGCCATTTACATTAACACTGAGAACCCTTATGCATACATACAATTACTATGGCAAAATACCCCCCTCGTTGATTAGTTTCATTCATGTAATTGTCCTGTAAAGAATTCTAATGCATAATAACATAAATAACATCAATTAAAACAGTAAGCAAAGCAAAATATAATTCCAACAGTAACCAGGTACCTCTGCAAAAACTCAAAACAAATCCAAAGAATAAAAGCAGGCAGAGGCAAGGCTCCAGTTTCTTCAGCTGATTTATTGTCTTGTAATAAATCAGCTGAAGAAACTGGAGCCTTCCTCTGCCTGCTTTTATTCTTTGGATCAATTAAAACAGTGTTTTTCCTTTGGCTTGTTGAACCAATAAAAGTGGTAGTAAGATTTTGTAACTGCAATATACAATATTAGTCCACTTGCTAGGTACAGTGAGCAACTTGTGCTCTAACTACCCTGCTGAATCAAGCTTGGCAGGGGTGCACAGTTACCAACTAGACTAACCAAAAAATTCCATAGATTTCAGAGACCCAGGATCCATGATTATTAATAATTATAACTGCGGTGGTGGTGCTGCGGTAGCATTGTCGCCTCACAGCAAGACTTTGTCCTGTTCGATTCTCAGCTAAAGCATCTTCTGTGTGGAGACATGCGTGAATGGGCGTACCTTCATTGAAGGTTGTACGTCAGGGCTGGCAACTTGGTACGTAAAAATCTGCTGCCAATCATTCGCAGACCAGGTTCCACTGTGCGACCCCTAACCGGGAAAAGCCGAAAGATACAACAACATACTTATGTAGCCATTCTGATTTATATAGAGAGTCGGTGTCAATGCAAGAGAAAATGTAAACAAGTAAAAACTTAAGTGTATATGATCCTGAGGGGTTTAACCTCTTACAACAATGGAAACTGTTTCCATCCATGAAGCCAACAATATTTGAGAAAAGTATACAACACAAATTCTAAGTACTTATGTATGTGTCAGCGCTAAGCCATGATCAGTGTTAGTATTTTTTGTTCTGGAGCATTTAAGGTTTGGTGACATTGAAGACAAGAGATCGATTACTAAGGACTGGCACCGAATCCATATTGTCCACATTTGTGAGTGCCTTCATCTCTGGCATGCATTGGACTGCATTCTCAGGCTGGGAAAGCACAGGAAGGCCATTGAAAGGGAACATCTTGAGGCAAATTGGATAAAAGGTAGTTGCTCTGAGGTCTGTTTCTTTGAGCAGTTATACTAATGGGAATCAAGCATTCTGCTTCACCACCGTCAGCTTTGAAAAATTATTGGCAAAGTCAACCTTGTGACCAAGATAGTTTATGTTCTTTATCACCCATGTGGTTTGAAATACCTTTTTGTTCTATTGATAAAATAAATATCAGACAACTATTGGTCTTGGTGGAGCACTGGGCTGCAGGGGTGGTGCCAGCAGCCAATGCGCTCTCTCAGTTAGGAATTTAGCAGTTGCATCCAGTTTGAGTGTAGTCAGTATCCATGCTTGCAGGAATTTTAAAAGATCCTTTTGATCTATGCCTACTTGTTCCCCTAGAATTCTAATGTTATTGTGCCTGCTTTGGTTTTCTTGATCCTCCAACTTGTCATACAATGTTTGAGTAAAGCTAAGTATAAAATTCACTTGATGTTTCACTTCATCCATGTGAGTGTGCATAGGTTGTGTGGTATGATCAAGGACATCCACACGATCAACTAGTCCTTTGATCACAGCTTTTATTTCTAGTACCTGTTGCTGGAAGGGGACTTGAAAATCATCCGTGGGAATTTTTAATTGATTGATTGTAGAATTAGTAGCACAATTGCCAAGTGAGGAGTTCCTGGTTGGGAAGTGGCAAGTGCATTCTGAGAATCTTCATCTGAGTAGATAGTGAAATCCGTCAATGCTGCCATGTTAGGTTTAACAGGTGTATGGCCTGTGGTCAACCAGAACATATCCAGGCTCACTTTCTCTTTGCTTGCAACTTTGTTTGCTGGTATAGAGTACATCATATGTCAGGCGGAAAGTTTTAAGAAGGTTAGGTATGCTATAACTCCAGTAGCTATGCTTTAAAAAGATTGTGATCCTGGAACTCTGCACTAACTCATCTCACATTTAGTAGCACAATTGCCAAGTGAGGAGTTCCTGGTTGGGAAGTGACAAGTGCATTCTGAGAATCTTCATCTGAGTAGATAGTGAAATCCATCAATGCTACCATGTTAGGTTTAACAGGTGTATGGCCTGTGGTCAACCAGAACATATCCAGGCTCACTTTCTCTTTGCTTGCAACTTTGTTTGCTGGTATAAAGTACATCATATGTCAGGCGGAAAGTTTTAAGAAGGTTAGGTATGCTATAACTCCAGTAGCTATGCTTTAAAAAGATTGTGATCCTGGAACTCTGCACTAACTCATCTCACATTTTCAGTGCTGGAACCAGAAGTCAGATGTTTACTAAACATGCTAAAGTCAGTGGTGTCAGAACCCAAAGATACCATGGAGTCCCAAGATATATATAACTGTTGATCTCTTGAAATAAGTAAGTCACTTACAACCTCAGTAAGGGCTACTACAGTACTGTGCTTAGGTATAACACCAGGCTAATATGAATCCAAGAGGCTATTCATTTTTTAAGAGGAAAATTTCTATGCTTACATGATATTCACTATAGCCTTACAAATAACTAGAAGGTTTCAGAGAGAGTTGACATTTCTAGCATATCTAATTTAAACAATGTTTTTGACTTGGGAGTTTTCAAAGCCCCTCCTCTTTTTAGTGAAGATGGAAAAATTGCCATCCTCAATAAAAGTCGAACAATTTGGAAAACAAATGCAGTTAATAGTATCAGCCAAGATCTTACCATCTTCATAAGACCACGATCCAGCCAAAAGTAGGTTGGTTGCAATGACAAAATCGCATGCATAACTTCTTGCAAGCAAACTCATGTCTCCAATAATCCAGGCTGCTCACATCAGACACAATAGAACCTGACTTGTCTAACTTTCGCAACTTTGTTTGCAGAGAAGCATGTGACTTTCTCACATTAGAGGAAGAAAAAAAAATACCTCTGTGAGCAGAAAGGCATGGTGGGCAACAAAGCTTGTTCATCGCTTGATTGAATATTTCAGAACAGTTAGATATTATAGAATGTTTGTTAGGAAAAAGTTCCTTCTAAAATAACATTTCTGTTTGCTTTTATTACAGTAAGTATCCAAAGTAATCTTGCCCCTAATTTGACATATCCTCTGCCATTTTCACCCCAGCTGTTGTCCCTGTTTTCACATTGTACTTTTCAGATTATGATTAAACATGGGTGTCAAGCAGTCAAATTAAGAAGCACACAGATTGTTGTGACAGTATCCTCAATGCCAGCTGTAGGGCATATTATAGGATGCAGCTACAGGACACAGATCATCAGCACTGATTTGCTCTATGGGCCGATGTATGACAGGTTTCAAAATACCGCTGTCCATGCTTAACAAATCCTTACAATGTTCTGGATAAGTATTGGTCAGCATTATTGGTGGAAGCCCCAGTATGAAGTGAAAAACAGATAATGATTAGATCACATGCTTGTTCAACCAACAAATCTCTGGTCCACAGATAAAGTTGGAAGTCCAAGTCTAGTGAATGTCTAAATTTAGTGGTGGCAGTAGGAAACTGCTGAATGAATTAGAAACTCTCTAAATGGCTTAGGAGCTCCTTGATGAGCTCAATTGCCTTATCATTGACTTGATTATTAAAATTGCCCAAGGTCAGTCCTCTAGGATATTTATGTACAAGACTGGATATGAACTCAAATGACTCCTGCAGAAATGTTTCTTGTATCTGGTATTCAGAGAATTCTTGCTAAATTTGTTTCTAGGCATCTAGTATAACATACATATATATAAAAATAAATAAATACACAAGTTATTCCTAGTCCAAAGGTATAGAAAAATGTGTTTAAACTTCAAGCACCTACCTAAGACACCATCTACACAGGACACCTCTTGATCTACTGATTGTATCATCACCGATAACTACTTTGCCTAGAGTAGTGAATAATATGGATGTGGTAAGAAATTGTCTAAAACTGGAAATTGACCATCTCTCTATGAAGAAACACAAATAATGGAAAACTAGTTCATAATGGGATAAGATAACCAAAGTAAACCAAAAAAAAAAAAGAAAAAGGAAAAAAAAAATTGACCACAATATGCAACTCAAAAGAACCGCTGAAAGATACTGGAATATGAAGAAAGTGGCATTGAAGCAGAAAAAAAGAGTTCTCCCTCTCTCTCTGTATAGACAATTTATGAAATGAAGATTTAATGGTAGTACTGAATACATTTCAGAAGTTTTTCATTTTTTTAATCTTCTCTTCTCCCACCACAAGTAGACTCATGTTGGATCTACCATCTCCTTGGGAAGAGGATCTTATAGGCCATCTTCTATTTTGCCACTGAGAATGAGAGATTTAAAGGGTAATTGTGTTCATGGAGTCAAGGGCAATCATAAATGCAGTGAGCTGGTTACAACCCCTAGTCTGGGGATTGGTTAGTGCAATGATGTCATGACCCAGTCCCGATAAGATGAACTGTGAAACTTCTAGCCTTTCACAGAGATCATAAAGTCTTGAGGGTCCCTCTAACCTTCCTTGGGATAGAAAGTTCACCATCAACCTCTTCACCCTCTCTTCTCAACCAGCCATACCAGGGACCCATGACTGTCTCAAAACTTGAATCACCGAAAGCACAGACAGACACCCCAATCTGTGACATTGGCATTGCAACATTTCTGAAGGCTTTTTAGAAGAAACAGAAACCGTTTTTCAAAGTGCTCAGTTGTGGATACTGAAGTTTAATATATATACCTCAGAAGAAATTTTGAACTGCAAGTTAAAATATGAAGTACAATATAGAAGAACAATTGGCACAAAGGATACGCAAGAATAGAGAGGCAACATTTGAAAATGTAGATTTTTTGCAGTAATATTTAAACAAAGCATAGTTGCAAAGACAAACGTTGCAAATTTGCAAATTCATAATATTGGCCTGTGTGATGATGTTTGTAGTTCAAAAATATTTTATATGTAGCCATGCAAAGGTGACAGTAAGTAGAACAAATTAATTTAGTTTTCTATTTGTTAGTCTGTATAGCCTGATTACTAAGTGAATATGGAATGAAGAGTCCATCAAGAAATTCTAGTATTTGTTCATCTCAGGTCTTCTGTATATGACTTTTTAATGCAGCCATTTTAAGTCAACATCCAAGTATGACCTTGAATACTTGTAAGAATGACCTTATGGCAGTCCTAACAGGCCAGCAAGATTAAATGTCTGTGCCTCTATAAAACTGCCAGGAATTACGATATGACTACCTGAATATCAACCGAATTATAAGTTTTGCATTCTATGCTTCAATAGCTCCTCTTAGTTTTGAAGCATTCTGGCAGAGTGAGCATAGCCATGCTATGAACCTAAAACCCCCAGCATTAAAAATGTGGTTTCTGAAATGCATACATACATACAAACATAAATAAAAAAAAAAATAAAAAATGAAAGAACGAATGAATACATGAATAAAAAATAAATAAATGATGGCAACATGAAGAATTGCCTGAAGTTTTTTCTTTACAAATGTATATTACATTATTAATGATATAATGGACAATATATGATTCTCAGGGAAATGGCAACTTTAGCATTATAATTTACAAGTGAACCATTTAAAACTGCTGTAGCAGAAGAAGAAGGGTAGGAGAAAAGTAGTCTTGTAACATGTTGAATAGGCACGTCATTTAAATTATCCATAATGTCTACAGGACTTTTCATCAAAACCACTATGTCAAATAAACAAACACTTTTTAGAGGAAAACACTTATCTGAATGCTGCTTGAAGTTGTACCACCTGTTTCTTCCCTAAAATTAAACAGCAAAAAATGTGATCTGACCTGACCACCTGAAATGTTCTGACTGTCATTTTTATACTGATTTTTCAGTGATACGTACTTTTTATGATTCAATTATAAACAAATCTTCTTCATGGAGGGTCAGTGTAAAAGTAAATTATACCATGTGGTTTCCAATATTGTGTATCCCATTTTCCCAGCCAGAATTTCTACAAGTAGTGCCACATTCCCTGGAAGGTGCCAAGGCAAGTCTGTTACATTCTGAGATCCTGATGTGGATATTGTAAATACCCTTAGGTATTTCATGTTGTTCCACATTTACTTCATTTCTTCTCAATACTCTTCCCCAAAACATTATTGAATATTTTTTGATGAACTTGACCATTATAACTGGATTTAATAATAAAACATTAACTTACATGGAATATGATGAATAACAATAGATAATTTCTTACAACATATTTTAGTTGGTCATGTCATTGTAAGATCAAAACTGAATTTAAGTTCAACTTTAAGGATAGTAAAACAAAGACAAAGGGAAAAAATATCTGCAAGAGGAAGAAAATGAGAAAATAATAGCTACTCACAATAGAAATCTGTTATAAATAATTATACAAGGATAGCTTGTTGGTATTCAAAAACGCGCATGTTAATTGGTCAGCCCAACCAGCATGCCTGCTGTAAATCGAACATATGCCAATAGAAAAAAGTCTGGACGCTGAAATGTGACCCAAATTTCTTCTATTAGTATGTGCTCCAGAAGTCTATGTTTCAAGTGTCCAAAATTTGCTTCATATTTTAGGAATGTCCTTCATAAAGTTTGTAGTTTTCTGGCAAATCACTGAGGAGTGACGTTACTAAATAATGACAACACAATGCAAGATAACATAAATCCTGTTATTCCAGCAAGTTTCTATATTTATAAATCAACATTTACAATATGAACCTTTGTCCCCCTGATTTAAGGCTTTGTGACATTTCTTGAGCTAAAAGATTGAGAGGTACATACTGAGGACAGATTAAATATAAGGAAAATCAGGTACGTTCTGCAAAACTAAAGAAATTTACCTGATTTTCCTTTCTCTCCTGTACCTCTAAATTGTCTGGATTTTACAGTTTTTTTTTAAATAAAATAGCTGGAGATCTTTCTTTCTCCATTGCTTGCTTTCCAAAGCACTGATGTACTGTGTAAGTATGGGAACGTAAGTCCTGTACGCATGTGCAGTACATCAACAAAACAGGACAATGCAGAAGCAATGTGGAGGAACACCATGGTGTTGTTATACAAACATATTATTTAAGAAAAGTAAGTCATTTCTTGCTTAAATAATGTCACTGTGTCACAGCAATAACTGACTCATGTTTGTGGGTATATTGAAGATTCACCCATGGTTGTCTTTGTTTAATCACTCAGGCTTTGCCATCATGATCAAACCAAGCCAAGCATAGGTAAATCTTCAATATACCACAGCCAGTCATCAGTTATTACTTAATTATAATCTCATGTACTTCACACTTTTTCTGAGTATCATTTGTTCTAGTTGCGCCACAGTCAATTTTTATTGCATGATGTCTTATTAATTAGACATTTTCATGTATGTTTTTACCTATTGTTTTTCAAGCATGGCTGAAAAACACATCCAAGAAAAATTTCAGCAACTAAGGCAGTGAACAATTATGCCTGCTGTAGGTGGATACAAGGAACATACATCCATGTCAGTGTCTGTTTTGCCTGAGTTCTGATAATAACACTGAAGAATGTGAAAATTATACCATAGGTTCATAGATTAGTACTAGGCTAATGACCATTAGCCTAGCCTTTCACCCCAACACAATTTTCTCCCTGAGTACCTTGGGTATCTAATAGAAGAGGAGTATGTTAGTATATTAGTAGGAGGTAGCTAAGGGATTGGGGGATGTTAATTGGAGAACATTATACTTACTGATAGCTATTGTACATCAGAGACATGGGAGCCAGACTGGGGGTGAGCTTGCAATTTCCCATCCAATGGATACGTTTTCATTTGAATAGGGTCAGGGTTGAACTCTGTTTCACATGGTTGTAGAACCTATTTCAGAACACAGTGATCCTTGAGTTACATATCCGTCCCTCCAGCATGTTCTATTTATGTCACAAGGGAAGTTCAAATCCAGTCTAGTGTTTCTAGTGATGTTTATTTTGAAGACTTGCAAAAAATCCATCAGGGCTGGAACTAAGGATGCCTTATAAACCAGGCACAGATCACCTCTCAGGAGCCTGTATGATAATGAGTACAGAGACAGGGTCTTTAGGCGATGTGTATATGACAGGATATTCATGCCCTGGATTCTACTGGTGAGGAATCTTTGCGAGTATTGCAACTGTTGAAGTTGTTTGGTTAGGTACATGCGAAATGGAGCATTGTACTCAATGAAGGGTCTGATAAGGGCTGAGTAAAGTGCTACAATAACTTCCTTGGACCTGGATGCCAAGTCTTTTTTTGATGATGATTTTTTTCTATCTTTGCTACATGTTGGTCCAAGGCCAGATTACAGTCTGCATATGTGCCTAGATCCCTTACTACCAGATCAACTCTTAAGGTTGTTTTATCAATGGAATAAGTAACTTGGGTGAGCAATTTCCCAAAGGGAATTATAATGCTTTTCTCAGCATTGTGTTTTAAACTATGTATTTGGCATCAGTGATTTGTCTGTATAAGACCTCTTGCAAAGATGTTCATGCCATGTTAAAACAAGACAGAATTAAGATGTTTTAAGACTTTAAACCCCTGTATAAGAAAATATACCTTTAAAAATGCCAAAAAGAAACAAAAGAAATGCCTACTTTAAATGATTCAAAGTTTGGTACATCTTTCAAAGTGGCTGTGGAATACATGGATATGTGCTGGCTAAAATAATATCTAGAGATTGATGCTTTCATATTATATAATAAAAGATGCACCATCCTCAACTGCACCCTCTAGTTCAAAACACATAATACTGCAGCTGAAGAAGGCTAAAGGCCCTGAATGTCTTATGATGGAGGAGTCAACTGATGATGTTGTTAACCAGGCTTCCCTGCTATTCAGAAATATGCAAGCTGTTTCATTGCTCTTAATAAGCTTGTAACTACAAATCTATTGCTAAAGATATTTTAATGAATTATCTCAACACGATTGAGGTCAGTCTCTTACAAAGGTTTTCATATGCCCACTTTTAGGTTCAGAGGTTCATTGTTAAGTGCTAGTCAGTCTGTCTGCAGACCATTTCAAGCCTAGCCAAAACAGTCTATTCAAAGTTTCCCTCTAGCCTCAAGGAGGGCAAGACAAGATACACTGAGAGAGGATTTGAGGTTACCAATCCAATTATCTATGTTTATCTTGCAGGTGGCAAGGGTTCTGCTCTGCTTGACATCTAGAAGAAATTTGTTTTCAGAGGTAAGGGATACATTGGGATATGAATCGATCATACCAAAGTGTCTTATTTGACTGCTATTGAAGGTTTAGTTCCTTTAACTGAGTATTTGATGTATCATTCGTTCTGTGAAGGAATAAGAGATCAAATAGGATTGGATCTTTCATGGCAAGAAAGGTTGGGCATAGATTTCCATGGAGTAGTCTGTAAGAGACTGAATACAGAGATAGGGCTGCCAGACTTTCCTGACAAGTAAAATTTTTGAGGCCACTGATCCTTTTAGTTATGAATTTCTGAGGTCCTTCAAGATGTGCGATATGTTTAGATAAATACATGCAAAAAGGTGCTTTATAGTCAATAATTGGTCTGATAAGATAAGAGTAAAGAGGAATGAAGACTTATTTGGATCTAGTGGAGATGCCTTTGGAAATTATATGGGCCAGATAAAAGGCTTTCCAAACTGTTGTGGAAATATGATGGTCAAATCGTAAGGAAGTATCAACAAGAGTACCTAGATCCTTTACAACAGTGTCTGATTGGAGGGCTGCATCACCTATACTGTAAGTGAAACTGTTCTGTTTGCCAAAATTAAATATTCTACATTTTTTACATTTAATTTGAGACCATTATCCTTGCACTGATTGTTAACATGGTTTAAGCTACACTGGAGCAATTGTGAATCATGTGAACATCAAATAACAACACCCAATTTGCAGTCATCTGCAAACTTAGTAAACTATCCACCAGAAGTGCTGGCTTGATGGTCTGATTAAATATATGTCGAATAGGAGAGGGGCCAATATTGAGCCCTGTGGTAGACCACTGGTAATTATTTTGTTTTCTGCTACTCTAACCACAAGTTCTGTCAGAGAACCAGTTAGTGATCCATCTCACAATATAAGGATTTATATTCAGACTTACATGTGTATCAATAATGTTTGCATGGGAAATAGTGTCAAAGGCCTTGGCCAGGTCTAGATATGGCATATGTACTGCATAACCACTATCCACTGTTTCAGTTATTTTTCAAAGAAATTAATGAGGTTAAAGTGGCAGGGCCTTCCTCTGATAAAGCCACATTGATGAGGGTCCACGGCAGAGAGATTTTCAATGTCCAGTTTTATGAAGTCTGAGACAACGCACAACATATGTAAAGCTATGGAGTGCATTGTCTGAGACAATGCACTCCATAGCTTTACATATGAGGATAGTGAGACTAATGGGTCTGTACTTACCAGGGTCCAAGGTTGGGCCAACCTTGTGCAGTGACATTGCAATAGCTTCTTTTCAGGCTTGAAGAAAGAAACCATTGGAGAGGCTTTGATTAAAGTGTTTAAGTAGTGATTCAAAAAGGCCATATTTAGCACTGGTAATTAAGCAATCTGGTTTGTTGTCAGGGCCCATAGATGAAGTATTATTCGTTTTTGAAAGGGCTGAGAGAACTTGTTCCATAGTAATTAATGTGGATGGCTGTGATTGTGAAACCTGTGGGATAGCTATAACTGTGGGTGGAGTACAATTTGCACTAAATTTGTTAGCTATGATATTAGCTATTTCCTCTGGGTCAGAGAGTGCAGTATTATTGTAAACTAGTTACAAACACTTTTGGGTGTTAACTCTTAAATTCCTGATGTAGTTAAAGAACAATTTGCAATAATTTTTGGTTTAAGTGACTACTTTAAGTTCATATTCAGCTTTGAGCTTTATAATTGTTTCCTTGAGTTCTCTCTTAGTCTGCTTAAGTTTGCTCTTAAGGTAGGTAAAATGAGACCTGTTATAAGCAGTTTCTTTCTCCTGTTATATATGTATATGGGTATTCAACCACAGGGGGTTGTTTTTAAAACTCTCATAATATTTGTTGCGGATAGGGACTGCCTTACCAATGCAACCATTTAAATGGGAGTAGACGTCCTAGGCATAGGTAACAGCTTTAGCAACAGGATCCCTCAGTGAAGGATTATAGCAGAATTTATTTAAGTCATCAAGTTACTGAAGAAGCTTTACTTCTGTCAAGTCCCGAAATTCAGAGCTATTTACAGGGGAAGCACCACAAGGTTTAAAGCTAATGGTCACTAAATTATTGTCTGATTTAATAAGACATGATGATACACACAGAGCTGTGCAAGAAGTGGCCATATCTGTGAGGACTAAATCCTGGATATTGGAACCTCTAGTAGGATGGTTAACTATTTGTGAAAGGGAATTAATATTTATAATATCAATGAAGCACTGGGCATGCTGTTCATTGGTAGTGTAGGTCAACAAGTTTATTGATAGATATTTGAAGTCCCCCAGTAGAAAGGTCTTGGGTTTAATGGGAATTTCAAATAATGTGTCAAGACAGCTATTGTGCTCAGAAGGGAACATGAAGAGTGTTCTATAGTTAGCTATGAAGTGGTAATTAGTCACATTTAGAATGATTTGGATTTCTAGAAGTTCACATGTGTTGTCCTAAGGAATCTGTCATGAGAGGATGATATCCTTGATAAATATTGATATTCCCTAACAACTGTAAATGGGTCTGAAAGCATGACAGGCATTATAGCTGGGAAAACAGGGAGTGCTTTCATTGCTTTGAAGCCATGCTACTGTAACATTACATATGTGAATGTGCTTAAGTTGCAGGAAAACCTCAAGCTCAGACATTTTTTGTTACAACTCCTGTCAATGAGTAGAGCCATACTAATGTGTTCCAAATTAGAATTTACAGGTTGGAATGTTCATCAGATGGACTCTGCCTAAAAAAGGGAATTTTTATCAGTACCCACAGAAATCAACATAAAGCCTAAAGTCAATCATCTTCAAAAGCTTGTATGTGACCTCTTTTAGGATGATTGAATACGGCGCTCCGTCAGCACCTAACAAGGTCTGCACATTGAAGAAGAAAAGAAGGATAATACCATTTGATTTTCCCCTAATAAAGAAGAATGACAATGCCCTGTATGGCAGGCATTATTCCTCCCCTCAAGTTAAGATCCCAGAAGAAAAAAGAAAGTTTTCCAAGGCAAAAGCAGTCTGTAATAAAGAACTTCTAACAAGGTAATTTGTACAAAATAACTTTTTATTAATTTTAAGCAGCTCCAATATCATACATGGCTGCTTAAATTCTTTCAGCTTCTCCCGGTTGGGGGTTGCCACAGCGGAACTCCGGTCCGCTCATGATTGGCAGTGGATTTTTACGGTGCCGAGTTGCCAGTCCGATGCCCAACCTTCAAAGAAGGCTCGCCCGTTTACGCTTGCACCTACCTGCATGTCTTTAGTGTCACTTGACCATGAGGAGGACATGCAGACTCCACACAGAAGGCACTCCAGCCGAGAATCGAACGGGAGAACCTCTTGCTGTGAGGTGACAATGCTAACCGCTGCACCACCGCGCCTACTTAAAGTGATTTGTTATACATTTTTAAAGGTTATGCTTTTGTTTTGCGTGTTTTTAATAGCAGTATTACTTACTCTAGTGGTAGCTGTTCTGTGTATTTTCTTTGGTGTATCTGAAACTGTTAAGGCAGAGCACCTGAAACTTATTTTTCTGTGAAACTCCACCCCAGCATCATGTCATGATAAGGTAACCGTGTTAGAGTATATCTGGAAATAAATAAGCATAGCAGGCTTTTTTTTTCAAGGTTTGCTCTTATTTTTTTACCCTGGCCTTCAACGGTGACAGGATAAAAACAATGTAAATGCATTCACATTCAGTTTTGTAATCTAGTCAGTACTGCACCGGGCATTTTACTATTTTACGTGGTGCTACTTTTCAAGGAGTTATAGTTAAGTTTGTGCAATGATGATATAGGATGTATCTCTGTGTTAAACTGCTGGTAGCCTTATGCTTGTTGAAGTTCATTTTTACAAATGGTGTGAACTGCGTTTTTTGCATCTGTAGAAAGAGTTACTCATATTTGTATTGTTTAAAGGCATCAAAGCCAAGATATTTGTCAATTATCCCTGACTTGGTTTTCTTACATACACACACACACACACACACACACACACACACACACACACACACACACACACACACACACACACATGCTCATGCACATGCATGCACAGAACTTTAACACAATACCATTGCATACTTCATATATGACTTCCATGTGCACATCTAAATCTATCTTCCTGATCTACTCACAGCACTTTCATCATTACATCCTCTCTCTATCAATGTTCAGAAAGTTTCAAGAATAAGCCTTTGTTCCCTTTTAAACTGTACTACAAACATACATACATACATGTTTTGTACTATATTTTTTTCAGGAAAAAAAGGTCATATTACGTCCAAAAGAATTGAAACAATGCACCAAATTTCATTGTTTTGTTCAAGAGCAACTGTGTGTGTGTGTGTGTGTGTGTGTGTGTGTGTGTGTGTGTGTGTGTGTGTGTGTGTGTGTGTGTGTGTGTGATTGTGTGTGTCTGTGCTTGTGCATGTGTTTTTGAACTTTCTGCTGACCTGAAGAAAGGGTAATCTTTTTAAGAATTTAGGATTCCAACATTGGAAGTTAGCAACTTGAACATCACTGCTATCACTAGAAAAAAAAACACCTTACCCCTCAGAGTTGCTTTCATACATTGAACCGACAGTTTCAGAGGAATATCTTATATGACATCAAGGGTCAGAGAGCATTTCACAGAGAATTACATGGAGGTGGAGCATCACAAAATGGAAAATAATAGCAAATATTGAAAAACGGTTGCAAATCATGAAACGTTAATGACGAAAACACAGAAAGAAACATTAAAATGATATAACAACCATGAAGGTAATACTAGTGGCAAATCATTTTAAAAGAATCCTGGTACTGTCGTTGTGCCCCCCCCCCTGAAGGTTTGCTCAAAGGGCAGACACTTGCATTCCCCTAATTATGATAGTACAAGCGTGATAAAAATATCATGAATCGTAAACATTTTAGGTTGCTGCAAAGATTTAGTAAAAAGGTTTATAAATCTGGCAGATTGCACTTTAGCAATATGGAAGCAAATTAGCTCATACAATCAGACATGATTTTACAGATTCTATATCCAGGCAGGGCTTACCACCTTTGCATCTTTCCATTTCCTGACAAATACGACATGGCCCTTTCTTAATGAATACACATGGCCTCTGGGTAGCCAAATCCCATTTAGCAAGCCAAACCCAGAAATGGCAGTTTTTAAATGCTATATACAGTGAGTGCATGGGCTGCCTTAGATAGTATGGATCCTTAACTAAAGTGTTCCATGTCAGTCCTACACCCCCAATGTTTACTCTCACACTGTCATTCATCTCCGTGCTCCCATATTCCTCCTTTCCTTGCCCTCTCTTACTATCCAGAGTATATTTGTTTGTTTTATAACACCTTGTCTTACTGGTCAGCTTTTTCCTACATTCTCGCAACACATTCTAACTGGCAAAGACCATAGTATACTAATTGTGGTGGGAAGAATTATGCTGGGAGACACAGCCCGAAGATGCTATAGGGTTCTAACTGCTTGGAGGTGCATTTTAGAACTTTTGTCCCCTCAACCTTTGGGCTAGTGATGGCCTGACCATAAAAGTCATGACTAAGGAAAAACACTCATTTTTTTTTTTCTTTCAAGAAAGAAATTCGTTATGTCAAAGGCTAAATATCAAGGCTGATGACACAGTAGATACCACAAAACCGAACAGTAGTTATCCATAAACTGACACTAAAATGCTTTTCAGGGCACAGTAATCATATCTGGGATGACTGCCTCCCTCCTGCCCACCTCCACAAAAAATATACCAATTGTCAGTGTACCCTTGTGATGTTAAAATGAGATGAAAGATAAAGAGCAAATAAGCATAAACATAATTTTCAAGTTGCTGCTGTCATACATCTTCACAGCATATCTCCTCAGCTGTAACCCAAAAGGCAGACAGCACCACTCTGAAGTCGAACTAGGATGAAAGTGCAACAAAAGGCACACAACAACATATTTCAGACTATTGCAATCAGCTGTATACATCTAGAATGCAAAGTGCAACAAACAGCACACAACATATTTCAGACTCTTGCAATCACATGTATACATGTAAAATGCAAAGTACAACAAACAGCACACAACAACATATTTCAGACTCTTGCAATCACATGTATACATGTAGAATGCAAAGTGTAACAAACAGCACACAACAACATAATTCAGACTATTGCAATCAGCTGTATACATGTAGAATGCAAAGTGCAACAAACAGCATACAACAAACATATTTCAGACTATTGCAATCATCTGTATACATATAAAATGCCTCCTTTCCCCTAGCCCCAGAAGATATCCACATGTATATACAACTGATTTCAATTGTACAAAAAGTGAAAAAATAACACTTGCAGTAATTCTTCCAACTTGTTTCTGCACAGTACACTTGCCCGGCCTAGACACACCTATGAGGTGTAACTGCAAAGAAATTTAAAGAAATAATGACCACATTGCCTCTATTTGTGAAGTTTTTACGCTAGTATACAGCTCAGCAAGCCCCTGCCTGATGCCCTGCAGAGTTCTACAGCAGCAGATAGACTTTGGAGTGATTAAGTATAATTTTTCTGCATTTTCTTGCTGCCTTTAGCTAATTCCACCTAAAACGCCAATTTTCTAGAGTTTCTGTAATTGAAAAAGATTGTTTCAGCTGCATATTGTGCTTACTTTACTGCCTGCACTTTAACAAAGTTGTTTTTGTGTTTAAATTACCTGTTTAACTGTTGTAGGCTACACACTCAAGTGTGATATCCATTTCTGTGCATTTAAAGTGTTTCTTTGATTGTATCTGCTTTATTTTCTGAAAAAAAACAAAAAAACTAAAAATATACTTGTTTTCCCACCTTTCTAAGCTAGTATAGTCCAGTTTTCAGGTTAGTGCTGAATTCAGGGCTGTGTTACAAGTTTCTGTGTTTGCCCATACCTTATTTGGATAGAAGGAAGTTTCTCTGTTCACTGTGAGAGAGGGAGCTTTGAGCAGCCTATCTGTCCCTGGAGGAGTGGTTTCAGCCCAGAAATTAGTAGTTTATTGGCCATTTTGGGCTAATTTCTATCTCTTTCATTTCCCTGCTATAAAACCCACATTTGCATGATTTTGCATGCCGGGCAGAGCCGGTTAGCTAGGGTATAACTATTCCCGGCTTCACAAAGTCTACTCTTTAATTTTTCCCTTGGCACTAGACAAACTTTCAACTTAAGCACTTAAACCATTCACTTCTCATCCTGGAACTTGCTCAAAACTCATAGCAAGCACCAATAAACCTTAGCACTAGACCCCCTTATACTGTAGAGAAGGACAAGGCTCTCTATTCGACCTTACCAGCCAGTCAGTAAAACAGTTCACTGTACCTATCCAGGCATGTCCAAAGGGCAGTTTCAGGTGCACTCTCCGGTCCAGCTGGTGAATCTGGGCATTTTGAGGTAATGTTACAATTGCCTCATGTATACAGACAACCCTCTCGTCCTTCCACCAAACACTAATACATGCGAGAGATGCAATTATACAGCCAAAATGGAGGCTAAGCTCTCTCAACCCAAGACTGGACGAGGCAGTTAAGAGGACAAGGGAATTACTTGCATCACACCACCAGTCTCACATAGACCTATGAAACCAGCACCAGCAAAAACACACATAAATACACGAAAACATACTTGGAAGCTCTAAATAAAAATCTGCAAAACCAACAGAGACCTCCAAAGCAGACATCCAAGCAACCTCCACCCCCCAACACAAACCATGAAACACATACTTCACAAAACCAGTGTGCCATGCAATCACAGCCTTTAAGGAAAAATAACATACCCAACACACTAGTAATAGGTGACTCTATAGTCAGGCACACTGACGTCCCACTCTCTAGGCTGAATAAGGAGAAAGTTACTGTTAGCTACCTGTCAGGTGCCAGGATTCACCACATAACACAAGCACTCAGGTCACTCCAGAACAAGTACAAATATGACTCTGTCATTTTCCATGTTGGTGTGAATGACCTGAGCAGTACCTCCCTGGACTACATGAAAACAGACATAGAGGAGCTCTCTGATCACATAGCCCAGGCCGGTATGACCCTGACCCTGAGTAGCATCCTGCCCTCACCAAGAATGATACCATGGTATAGAGAAAAATAATTATCAATTTCAACAATTGGCTAAGCATCTGGTGTCATTCAAAGGGGATCCAGTGTCTGTCAGCCTGGGATAACATGCCCGACAAGCCACGCTGCTTCGCTAGAGACGGCTTGCACCTGTCACCCTTAGGCTTTCGAATACTGGCCAAGGCTGTTGCCACACCCATACTGCCTTTTTTAGGCAAGGCTCAAAAGACAAACCCACCACTGTAAACAGCACAAGTAACAAAAAATGAGGCTAATGCTACTCAATGCCAGAAGTCTAAACCTCAAAATGCACACACTCGAGGCACTCCTCAGTATGGAGAAAATCGATATATGTGCAGTAACAGAAACCTGGTTTAAGGCTCCAGAGAGCACCCCAGCACTACCAGGCTACAACTCATACCATACATTTCGGCCACAAAACCCGGACTGAAATACAAAAGGTGGGGAGTATCCATATTCATCAAGGATACCCACTCCTCCATGTTAGTGGCACAGCATGATGCTTCAGAGATCATCCACGTGCAACTAACAATGGGCAAAACTTCTATTCAAATTATAGCTTGTTACAGATCACCCACCATGTCCCAGGACTCCCACTCTGCATTCCTGGAAACACTGGGAAACATAAAGTTCCTACCAAACACCCTGATATTGGGTGATTTCAATTACTCAAACATTAACTGGGAGAGCTACTCAAGTACAAACTCCCTTGCCCAACATTTCCTAGAATTTATAAACTCAAATGCCCTGGAGCAACTGGTCAACATCCCCACCAGAGGTGACAACATATTGGACCTGGTCATCATCAACATGGCGACCGGTGTTCCAACCCTTTGCTGGTTAGATCTGAAGATAAACTAATCACTCTGGATATCCACATTCCACCACCAGCCCCGGTCAAAGAAACCACTGTGAAAAACTTTTCATAAGCAAACTTCACGTTACTTAAGACCAAGGTGGGAAATGTTAAAGCCCCCATGCTAAAGGATAATGCTGTCCAAGCTGCAAAATCCTTTACTAATGCACTCTACGGGCACCTACAAGAATGCATGGATCATGCTATCCCAAACAAAACCAAGACTCACTCCTCCAAGAAAAGGAAACCAGTCTGGTGGACCCCTGCCATAAACAAGCTATACAATAGAAGGAGGAAACTAGTACAGAAAAGAGTAAAATCCCAAGAAGGAAAGACATCCCTGATCAGTATCAGCAAGAAACTACATTCCCTCATAAAATCATCCAAGGAAAGCTTTGAAAGAAAAATTGCCATGGACTCCAAAGATAACCACAAGCCATTCTTTAGCCATGTCAAGAATTTAAGTGGCAATTCTCAGATCTGCTCGGAGTTAGTGCAGAATGGCACAAAATACACTGAACAGACTGATATAGCCAAATTCCTGGCAGACAGGTTCAGTGCAAACCTCACCCCCCTCTCACCCCCAAAAGGGCCCGTAACTATACCAGAAGAATGTAGTACCCCTGAAATCACAGACACTCAGGTTAAAACAGCCCTCTCCAAAGCCAAAAACACAGCATCAGTGGGACCAGACGGTGTCCCAGGATGCGTCCTACATGAGCTGAAAGATGAACTAACCCCTCACCTAAACACACTGTTTACACTCAGCCTCTCCACAGGCTACATGCCCACAGAGTGGCGCACAGCAACAGTTATTCCGCTCCACAAAGGTGGAGCCACAACGGACCCTTGGAACTATCGCCCTATAGGCCTGACTAGCTTGGTCTGCAAAGCTATGGAGCACATCATCACGGATCTCATTAACAAAGACACTGGACCCTACCCAGTTTGGCTTTGTTAAGGGCAGATCATGCCTCCTAAACCTGGTGGACTTTTTTGAGACAGTTACCAAGGCGATAGACGAGGGGAAGGTGGTCCACACAGCCTACCTAGACCTCACAAAGGCCTTCAACACCATTCCCCACTCAGGTATTATAGACAAACTCACCAGTCTGAACATAGCCAACTGGCTCACGGACAGAACCTACATGGCAAGAGTTGTGGGAGCTAGGTCTGACCCTAAACTGGTTACAAGTGGCATTCCCCAGGGCTCAGTCCTAGGACCCCTCCTGTTCAGCATATACTTCTCAGAGGTGCAGGCAAGCACAGGAGGACTATGGCTGGCCAAGTTCACAGACGACTGCAAATTATGGGCTATAATTGACTCTCCGGCTGACACAGACATCCTCCAAAAGGGTCTCACTAAGACAGATACCTGGTGTCAAAACCATGGCCTCAAGCTAAATACCAAAAAGTGCATAGTCATCCCCTTTGGAAAAAAACAAAGTACCCACAAACTACCACATAGGTGGTAGCCCCCTAAATACGGAAGATGTAATAAGGGATCTGGGGACACAAGTAGATAGTAACCTCTCCTTTGATAATCACATTGCCAAAGTGGTTAGAAAATCCTTCTGTGTGGCCCACCTAATCACAAAAGGGTTTGCATCCAGATCAAAAGAAGTCATTGGGTCTGTCTACGCATCACTCATGAGACCCATCATAGAGTACAATGCCCCATTTGGGATGTACCTTAAAAGACACCTGCAACAACTGGGAAGATCACAGAAGTACCTCACCAAGAGGATCACTGGCCTCAAGCAGATGCCCTATGCAGCTCGACTGAAGAAACTCCAGCTGTACTCGGTTGCATACCGCCTACTCAGAGGTGATTTCTGCCTGAAATACAAGGCCATGTCCAACCTAGAATTGATGGACATGCTCCACCTAAAGAAAACCATATCCCCTCAAACCACATGCTCCAGGGATCTAAACCTCACCACAACAATAAATAGGATGTGCTGGAGGGATAGATTCCTGTCCCAGAGACTTCCCATGCTCTGGAACAAGATTCCAATCTACATTAGGCAGAGCTCCTCACTAACCCTCTTCAAGAGAAACCTTGACGAGTGGATGGGAAACAGAAAGTTTATCCCAGGGATCAATTCAATGGCTCTGCTGGACAGAGGCACAAGGAACTAATCTAAGAGGGTGGCGAAAGCCAACACATTCTGGTTAGGCTTACAAATGCCTTCGGGCAGATAGCCTAGTACCTACCTATGTACCTATGAACCTATAAAAGCTGTGGTTACCTTCTGCAACCACCTCCGAAGTTTGACTGTGAGGAAAATTAAAGAAACAATAATCATATTATCCCCAGCTCCAACGCAAACTATAGCAATCACTGTGGCCAGTTCTGTTTGGGTCAGTTTTAGAGTAGGTGGGGCTCACAGCAAAGAACCCTACTAAAGCACTTATACAGCCAAGAATGATGGTCCCCAGATGATCTGATGTTCTAGAAGTTCTGGGATGCATATTTTGACATTTTTCACCACCAAAGATATGTATGTACCCACCAATATTATTTTTCCACGCACACACACGCACACACACACACACACACACACACACACACACACACACACACACACACACACACACACACACACACACACACACACACACACACACACACACACACACACACGCACACACACACAGCATGCCTTCTACAGGCAAATTGTAAGAACAGCGATTCACGTATGGCATGTATTTGTGGAATTGGAGAAAATGAGACTATCTGACTAAAATCTCCATAGTGGCAAGATGGACATGGAGAATTCACATAAATGGAGCCATAGACAAGAGCTTGGACAGGGAGACATGAGCTGTGAGATAGCCAGATTGTTCACTATGCCATGGTACCAATAATGTGTTCTTTTCTTCACACACATCTTGCCCAGACCACCAAAATAGCCACCTGTGTGCAATACTGATGTTTGACAGTGAAGGAAAGTGGAAGAAATTATGTTTAAGTTTTTGCTTTTACTGCATATACACTTCATCACCACCCCCCACACATGCATAAACCACATCAATGATTGTTTTTACACTGCATTTGAATGCAAATAGGAAATCCATGTGTAACAGTAAATATTTTAGGACGCATACCTCAAATGTGTTAGCTCTCAGAATAATTCAAAATATACTGACAGGTGGCAAAGTTATGTCCAGGGCTGCTATGATAGGTGCAGTAATAAAAAAAAGATTGCTCAGACTATATCTGTAAAACAGATATGAAAAAAATCTAGAATATGTCAAAGCTAAATTACTGCCCATGTTTTTCTCTGAAAATATACTTGTTGGTTAGCCTGCCCCTGAGTTACTGAAAACCTTACAAGTAAAGTATACCATTTCACAGACTTGGAAGTTCAAATATCATCAGTTTCCCACCACCTAAGAATCCCTTCACAGAAAACCATCTTCTATCCATTAACCTAGCCTATACAGTACAGTGAAATCTACCACAAAACACATATCCTGTCTTCATAACAAAATAATAATTGTATGTTAACCTTAAGGCAATGACTCATTCTAACATTCCTTCCAGTCTACCGGCAGTACTTAGAGGGTTGTACTTAAAAATATAATTAGCTCTCATGACCACTTCCATAGCATATACTATTTAAGTGGCTAAAGGTTTCATATGTTACTCAGATATAAACATATATTTAGCAATTGTGCTACCTAATCAGTTCCTAAAAGCAATGTTGTTTAGAACTGGCATGTTGAAAAGTATTCACTGGAAATCCTGTTTCCAAGAAATTCTTCTTGAGCTTCTACTACTTTTCAATTAATTTTTTACTTTTTAAACTGGTGACTGCATTGCTTTCATTTTGTGGCCATACTTACTGTTATCACTGTTAGTTCACAGTCGTGCCCTGTTGTTTTTGTCAATGTTTTGACTGACAGCAGTATATGCAAGGGAAAAATGATTCTCTTTGATATGTAGGGGAGGAAGTTAGTGAATGGTAAAGATCTTTTTGAAACATTAACCATGAGTATGGATTTAGGAATGAGCTCTGTAATGATCCAAGCATAAGGCGCCTCACACATTATTACACACGTGTGCATGCACGCATGCTCGCACACACACACACACACACACACACACACACACACACACACACACACACACACACACACAGATGCATACACATGCACACACGCACACGCGCGCACGCACATACACATGCACGGACACGCACACACAGACACAGCTACACAAACACACACAGCTGTTCTTTGACAAGGGAGTAAAATTTGATTCATTATCAAAATTCTTCTGTATGTAATATGAACTCATACCTCTCAACCTCCACATGAGAGAATCAGGGACAAAGGAACTTCCAATAAGGGGCAGTCAGGGACACCTAATTAACATAAGATATGCATATTCAAATAAGCATATTAATGGGCCTGCCCGCACATTCAATTCCACAACGACAGTGTATCATTTTAGAGCATTTTTTTATTATAAAAAGAGTTGTATACATACACAGACATGCTTAAAATATAGTATTATTCATATTTTCACACAACTGTATAAACTTAAAGTAATGCATGGTCACCCCTCAGACCCATGGGTTCCAGTTTTATGTAGTTTTGTGCTTAAACATTTGCAAAGCACAAGTACATACTTAAAAAAACAATTAAGACAATTTACATTCAGACTATTGCTACACAGACTATTTGGTACAGTTCTACACACGTCATTTCTCCATGGTCATGTGTTAAACTAAAAGCTATTCAATTTTACCATCTTACCAGGCAAAGTCAGTTTCCGTAACTGCAGCCATGGAATGTTCTTAGTTATTAGCAGCTGTTGCCTTTCTTGTTGCTTCCAACATGTCCTAAGGATGGTTCAAGCAGTAGCAGTTATTGTCCTCATTCATCTTTATTACTAATAAAGAGTTTAATGTTTTTGGGCCAAGTGACTGTCTGAGCTCAGGTTTTACTTTGTGAACCGTGCTAAATACCTGTTTTGCTTCACTGTCTGAATGGAGCAAGCATAACAGTTTGTATTAGTTTTGTACTGCAGTACTACTAAGCACCATGGACCAATACTTCAGGAAATTAGATGTTTCTGATCCATATGACCACTCAGTCATCTGATACACAGAAAGTTTGTTAATCATTTTGCAGCACTCCACTCGTGAACTGCAGAAACCAAGATGAATGCCAATATCTGCAACAGTAGTGGAAGAAAGCTTTAGTTTCATAGCTGGATCTAATATGCTGGTCATGTTCTGCAGTAGAGGATCTCTTGCAGGCAAATGTTTTTTCTTTTTGAGTAGGACTGCAGAGTAAAATTGCTTGGCTCTCTTGAAAATTTTCTGCACCACTGTAGTACCCAATATCATCCATATTGTCATCCAAATATGTTTCTGCATCAGGACCAATATGGATTTCACTGTATTGTAAGATATTGTCTTGTACTTCAAGAACTGAACCAATGGGACTTCCATGGTTCAGACTGAAACTGCCTAGCAACTGGGGGTTTGTGTATCGTACTAGCAAATACCTGCAGCACTTTCTGGATGTCATTATGTAAGGTGAGCAATTTGCTTTCCCTGCCTTGCATTTGCACATTAAAGTTCAGCAGTGGTTCAGTGGCATACTGCAGGAACAGGAATACCCAGCTTAATGTCACAGCTCTGCTGTCTATAACTGATTAGATCCACTTGAACAGACCATTGCTCATAGGACATGAAGTAGGATCTCAGGGCGGGCCACAAGGCAAGCATTCTTTTGATGACTTTTGAAAAACTTAGCCATTGGGTGGGAGTATACCTGCTAATTTTGAGAGGTTCAATATCCACACAGTGAAAACTCTAAGGGTCTGCTGACACTGTGCGCTGCTGGAAAAGTGACAATACATGTCAGATATCAACTCCTCTACAGGTACAGCCATTGCCTATACACCAGATTTAATGCATAACTTAGCAATGTGGTATAAGGAGCCCATGTTAAAAATATGGGGGTTAAGCTCTTTTAGTCTAGATAGCACATAATTCCATTTAACAATCATGAATGTAGCGTTGTCCGAAGAATAAGCCACCATGTTGTTCACAGGAAGTATAAACTTGCTCAGACTCTCCATTACACAGTCATAAATGGCTTAGCAGTTCCACTGACACAAGCAGGCATGTTGAGGAATCTAGCAACATGTTTACCACTGGCATGGTCAAAAAAAACAAGTAACATTACAAGCAGTTTGCCATTCCCCCATATCTGTCCTCTGGTCAAGGTACAAACAGTATGGCACTTTCTGACACATTTTTGCAAAGTCCTGCTGATACCTTGGCCCCATTAAATCCCTTAAAATGCAAGCAACCTTTGTTTGGGGTCTATATTATAAGATTGACGGTTGAAAACATCGAACAACATATGGTCGACACCATATGATCGATGTCTTCAAACGTTGACCTTATAAAAAGACAAACATAAAAAAAGAAAAAAGTACCCTAATGGGTTTAAGGATGGGGGCAAGCCCCCCCTGCACCCCAACACCCCCCGCTACTTAAATATACCAACTCCGAGACCGCACTACATTGCAGTAAACGGAAATCTCCCCTTACGGAGATTTCTGTTTACACACTCGAGATTCTGAGCGTTCGCTATTCTCGTGTCAACAATGTCAGAGTCAACATTGTCGGCATTCTTTGTTGTCCACAGCTCATTTTTTGTACCACCTCTGGATCCATACAGTACCTCTTCATGTACTTCAAGAAATAGTTCCCAGTTGTAAATGCAGGTTGTGTTCAGCAAGGAGACTCATAAAGGCTACTTCAGCCTGCAATATTTTAGAGTTGGTCTGCTGAGTGGCAAACATTTCTGTCACCTTAAACCAGGAAAAGCACAGGAAGACTGAACAAACCCAAACAATAACAATCCTGCTGCTGTCACCTTCCTCCCAGACGAATGTTTGGCGCTTGTCTTGGGATTTTCATTATCCATGTGTCACAGCAGATCATTCCTCCCTCAATATCCGACATTAATATTGGTAGCACATGTCTTGGAAAAACCATATCCAGGACCACACCTGTTTTCCATTATCCAGTCAAAGTAAACCTTCCAGCTACTTTGGAATGTAGTCATTTGCTTTTTCTTCTTCTCAGAGGCTACATATTTGGAGAAAAGAGGGCGCAATTAGAAAAGCTTCATGGTGACAAGTGCACTGTGAAGTAAAATGAAGCTTGTGTGATGACAAACATTAATCAGAAAGTCTTACCCTTTAGAGTTGCTGCACTAGAACAGTGTAAGAAAGCTGCACCCCCTTCTACTGTGGCTTGTACCATGCTGTTGTGTGATTCAGCTATTACTTTACTTCTGAAGAAAATAATTGCAATGGTTCAGATAAAGGATATGAAACCAAGACAGAAACATCTGTAAATATGTACAACTTGGTTGGCCAATTTAATACATATCAACATACATAGGAATAAAATCTGAATGAGCACTATTGCAAATGATTCATAATATATCCGTATCCAACAAAAAAGCTTATTATTTCAATTGATTCATAGTGTATCCAACAAAAAGCTCATTATTGCAAATCATGGCTATATTATACCACACAGTTGTGGATCAATCATTACTTAACCAACCTGAACCTCACAAAGTTTATTTTACAGAAATATTTTCAAACAGATATAAAGTATGACAATCAGTGTCAAGTATGAACATGATTGATTAGGACATAGCAAAGTAGTGAGAAAATGTATGCATTATACTCTCATACTTTAACTTGACATATTCAAGCAACTGGGGACAAAGTCAAACATTTTGGATGAACAAGACCAAAATCATAGAGGGGGCCATATTTTGGTGTTGCCGTGCACTTCATTTGTTAGAACAGGTTTTGTAACAACATACATTTCCTAAAGGATGTGCTAGTTCAAATACTTATTCTTGCGCACTAACATAAGGTATGAGCTGCTCAATTACTTCCAAAAATACTTAAGTGGCACTGCCTGGGCATATAACAACACTAAAACATGCATATGCACATATACCTACAGTACACACACCTCTCAGATTTGTATATGCATATGTTCATAAGAAACATACTAAAAAAGTAAAACTAAACAAATGGCAGTTATCGTTCCTACGTGCTCACACCATCATAGCATTCACTTGTAATACTCAAGCAAAATGCTGCACAGTGAAGACTCCCAGACTTGTACAATTTGGTACATTCTAAATATTGGCTATTTCAGCAGGTCTGCCTGTGGATCCTCCTCTTTTAATGCATATGTCTGATAATATGAGCCACTCCTGGTTTACCTGCAGTGTCACTGGGCCAATTTCTGTAACCTTGAAGAACTCCAGTGCAGAGTCACCACTCTTTCAGATTAAAGGGGGTGGTCAACTGAAGTGGTTTATGCGTGTTTTAGAGATGACATCTGCAGAACTTCTGTTTATATTGTTTTGGGCTGCTGGTGAAGAAACACTTAGAGATCATCCAGAGCTTGCTTATATTTAAATTCTAGGAAGGAGGGTTAGATCTGTCATGCTTTTGCTTAGACGTCTGCATCTCTGATCCTTATCAGGTGAAACAGATGGAAAATAAATAAGAGACAGCAAATCTATAAGTTGTTCAAAGTGTAAGAAGTGTAGCCAGGCCTCAAATCTGCATTTTCTTGAAATGCCAAATACAACAAGAGTAAACATTATCTATTTTGTGATACATGACTACCTGTCTGAAATGATATTGATTGAGCATTTGTAAGCAGGTATATCCATAGCCATAAAGCATACCTCTTTTCATAACTTGGACCCGACCAAAACAATACTGCCCTTCTAGTGGACTAGAAGGACTGCAGATACCTTTTGACTATATTATGACCTAAAATGTATTATAACTGTAAAAAATCTGTGATGGTTAAAATTCTGATGAAAAAAATTAGAGAAACTTTAAAGTGAGTAGGTGTCATGTTCCATAAACACAAGCTTGCCAGTGTCATTTTTTCTGCATATGTTGAAAATAATTCACGAAGAGAAAATGTTATTACTCTATAACAAATGGCAGCCCTTCACTAAATGCAAATGTTTATTGTAATAAGCTAGAAGAGGTAATGAATTCATATTAGGTACATTACATGAAAAACCTGATACCCAATGAAGCCAGACAGAGCTTCAATGGTACAGCCTGAGTCTGCAATACCAGTTCTTGGAGTGTAAGGACACCAGTGACTACACGGATGTTAGTAAAAACAAGGATAGTTCCCTCATTTTCTCCCTATAAAATTAATTGATTTTAAAAATCTGAAAGCTAAAAACATTCTGTAGAATGTTTTCCTGTATTTGACTTGAAGATATTAGCTATAATAAGGAAAAACTAATAAAGCTGCAAACAGGGGTAAGGAGAACAACATTTCATCATATAAAATAAAATAAACCACTAAAAATGGAGCCTCTGCATACATTCATTACTGTATTAAAAATAGAAAATTAAAACTAACCTATCAGGCCACCCTGCTCTGCAACATACTATAACATCTAATGGAACAGTTTGCCTTCATAACATATAGCGTTACCCCTTTTTAAATAAGTGGCAATGTATACTTGTGGATGATACAGAAGATAAAATAACAGTAGACCTTTATGTATTAAAGGATGGCATTTGGCTTATCAGCCTTATATATCCAGTATTGCTGTTTTCTTTGGTTGCTTAAAGTTTTTTGTCACATCTTTATTTTGGTTTTGTTTTTCTTGAGATGTAATAGCAGTATTACTTACTGAATTGCATACGTGTGCTATATGTGTTTTCTTTGGTGGAATTATTTGTTCACAGTGATCACCATTGCAATAGCCCAAGATATTTGGGTTTACCACACCAAAAGCTTTGGGTGCTGGTCCAGCTGTAAGTTGACTGCAGTCTACGAGCTGATAAGTCCACATTGAGAAAGCCTTCTTTTCTAAATTAAAATGTATGTGGAATACTGTGTTTTCACCAGGAATTCTGTGTGTATGTGCTTAGGAAACAAAATTAAAGGGACAGACATATTTATTTTATGTGTTATGTGTTCCTACTACATTTTGTGAACTGTTTGTAAGGAAAAAGTTTTACATCTGACTGAAAACTATTCTTGCTTGATAGTTTAGATTGTTGGTGTAAGGATTTTGTGCTTTAGGGTACTATGAGTATATTACTTACTTCAGAACTATCAGTTCGTTGTGTTGCATACTCATTGATGCTCCAAAGTTTCACTACCCGCTCTTGATTCTTCCTCTTCGACTTACTTATTGAGCAGCAATTGGTCTCCTCGGTATTACCTTTCCGGCACACAAAAAGAGTGTTGTTAAGGAGTTTTGCGGGATATTCCTGGCTATTTTGCTGTATAATGCTGCTAGTGGGTGACTGCAGCGACAGATTTTTGTTCCTTAGACCACCCATCTTCTTTTCTCAGTCCTCTTGGTGTAACATTAGCAGCCAACAAAGACTGAGCGATAGCCTCATCATCTGTGGTGGAAGAGGAGCCAGTGTGGGCCAGTGAAAGCAACTTTTGCTGGTAAACGGAGAAGGGTCAGGTGAAGGACTTTCACTTGGTCTAGAGTGTACTTTGGCTGCTGGGACCAGTATGTATAAGGAGCTTGTCAAACTGTAGACTGCAGTACTTGGTGAGGAAATCTGCCAGCCTGTCTCAATCACTATGGAACAAGCTTATGTACTGGGTTTTGCCAGAAAGTGGCAGCTACCTTTTCAATACCTAGCCAATCCACAGGAATGAAGAGAAGGTATACTTGTGTAAGTAAATTTACCATAATAGTAGATATTCAAATGATCACTGCTGCAGTAGCCTTAGCTGTATGGGTTATATCCTGCCAAGCATATAACAGCTGGTAAACTCCCATAACCTCAAGGCACCTTCCACAAACCCAAACTGTCAGCCAGCTTGAGCTGAACTGACTAAAAAGACAGGTTTGGGTGCCAAGACCTTCAAAGCAATGCTAGGAACAACAAAAAGTATGTATTCACACCTGGGCATAAATAACAGCAAAATACAAGGGGAATGCAGGGAGGGTGTGGTTGCTGCAACAGAGATCTTTCAGACATCTATTATTATGGTAAGTTTATTTATACAGCTGTACTATGTTCATCATATTGATCACTGCAGCAGTAGCCTTAGCTATGTCGGTTAAACAATGAAATATAAAGTTGTTTGCTAGCAGCAACCTCTTAATTAGTTACAAATCTCTTTAATGTGGAATTATTTAGATGACTTTTACTTCTGCAGAGATTGTGCATATTTACTGATACTGGTGGATTTAGAAGTTTGAGTAGACTTTTATTTTGGAAATGCTCTGAACTGGGCAGTTTTGTCATTATTGGTGTATGTATTTTGTTTCATTGTTTACTGGACAAATGTTCAAAACAATAAATTTAAAATGCTGTCTAACAACTGTACTGTATTATACAAGGAATATAATTTAATACAATAAGGAAAGTGTTTATTGATTATCTGATCAGCTCAGGTATGCCCCCTCCCAGTTCTTGGTTGGATGTTTTCAATTAGGAACCTGTTAAATCAACTGTCTACAGGCACAAACTTTTTTTGTTATTGAATATTTTCACTGATTGAGTCCGAATGCTACCAAAAGTGATGAAGCCAGATTTATTTGGGGGGGGGGGGGTTGTACTTATTGTCCACACTTGGGGAGCTAAGTCAGTCAAGTAGGATTTCTGCCATACAATTCTCCCTGCTGAACTATACCTCTCAACTGTCCAGATTTTTCTCAGAATTAATAGATTTTTGCTTCTTATTTTGGTTTGTTCCTCATAAATAAGTACTTTTCTGTCAAATCATTAAGGAATGAAGTCATTAAATAATGACAGACATTGAGTTTTAGACTTCATACTCTTCATAAAAAAATGCATGCTAAAGCAAGACCTGTTATTCTATCAAGTGTCTAAGTTTATACAAGAGCAATTTTTAGTACTGTTTCTTGTTCCCCTAATATATTTGGACTTGTCCAGATTTCCTGCATTAAGAGGTTCAGAGGTATGCGCAAATAAATCGCTTAATAGAATTAGGTATAGCCAATCCTCTCAACTGTCCACAATTTTGGCTCAAAATGTTGCTCTTCCCCTAATAATCCCTCTGCAAAATGGCAATTTTGGAAGAAATGTGGAGGGTTTACAATTAATAAATAATTTTAAAGATCAGAGTTACAGATTACTTTTATTTCAGAAATGCATGTAGAATCTCTTATTTTGTCAGCTGCTCAACTTAACAGTATTAATATTAAAAAGTTGACAGGTTCCTAGCTGTATTGTGTGGCTATTTTATATTTTTGCATCATATTTTTGGTCCATTTTTCATAAAATTGTGGTTTTCTGGCAAATTAGTGGCAAATCTTTAAAGTCTGAAGTTGCAAAATAATGACAGACATTTGAGTTTCAGATTTCATACCCTTCAGAAAATTCATACTAATGCAAGACCTACTATTCTGTTATCTTTCTAAGTCTATAAGAGCAATATTTAAAAATTGTCCTTATTTTTGGGCCTTTCTCCCACTTCTATTTACGGCTTTTTCCAGATTTCTTGCTCTGAGGTTGAGAGGGTTGACAAATGTTTCAGGGCCATCACCGTCAGCTAGAGACATTTCAAATTGTGACATACTTGTTGTACCCCACTCCCCCATGTAGTGACTCTGGATGTGTCCAAGCAAGGCAAGGAGCAATTATACAGTGTAAATATGCAGAGTATCCCTCCATCCAAGGTAGACACAAGTACTACAGTGGCTTTTCATCTGTCCTTGATTTTACAGAATGTTCTGTTTTTCTGTCATATTTCTATTCTGTTGATTTATGCTTCTTATTATTCAGAAAATGCATGTTGTGGCAGTGCCTGTTGCTCTGTATTTAAGTAGCAATGCTTTAATGACCATCTGGTAAGCTTATGTGAGATTGTAAGATGCAAGTAAGCTTTAATAAGCAGGGTCTATATCATATCCTCAAAAAGTCAGTTAAATGAATGGCATTTTAATTGAAATGCCATTCAGTGAACTCGCTCTTGTGAGGGGGGGGGTGGCACCCCCCGCTAATTATATATACCAACTCCGAGATCATACTGTAGTGAGGAAAAGGCAAATTTTCCAATCTTCACTGTACTGCGATCTTACTATGAACAGTTCGGTGAACAGCATTTCGATGTAAAATGCCGTTTGCTGAACTGACTCTTTGAAGATATAATATAGACCCTAATAAGCATACTGTTAAAGAATTACCAACATTGAAAGCCTTTTTGTTGTTGCCATGCAGAGAATATTTATATAACTAGAAAATGTATAAGCCTTAGGTATTGAAATGCATATGACAGTATTTGTAATAAAGGACAGGAACCAGTATTTTCAGAAGCTCATTACATTTGTTGGAGACTTGCAGTCGTCTTTGCAGGTTTTACCCGTAAACTAAACAGAATGCCAATCTATCATGTGTGGTCCATAACCTGTACAGTAATCCTTTAAGCAATTTATCTTGAGCTTGTTTCTTGTTTGCTGTTCATTTTTTACTTTGATCATGTTTTCCCCATGAAACAAGTAAATAGTTGTTGTCAGGCAGAAGATTTTTTTTGGATAAGAAACATTTTTACAAGTGGGGGTATTACAGAGATTGCTACTATCAACATGTTACTTGGTACTTTTATAAAGCTGAATATAAATTATAATTAGAACTGCAGTGCAAGGAGAAGTGGTTTGAGGTGAGCGCTGCTTGTTTTTTATACTTGATTTTGACTAGCATTCCAGTAATGTATTTAAAAAGTAATTTATTTTTTCATGCCTCACAACCTTTTTGTTTCCATCTAGATATTAAGTAAGCTGTCATGTAGCCAGTGCACTGAAATATTTTTTTCTTCTCCACTTTCATTTGTCTTGATTGGACTCTCATAATGATGGTTTGGCACCCAGGGCAGCATATTTAATTAAAGTCCTAGTTTTGGGGGTTTTGAGCATAGCCCTGCCCCTTTCTAGTTGACCACACCCCTTCCCATTGACCACACCCATTCATCTGTCTCCTGCAGCGCCCCTTTGATTTAAAGTCACCAGCTGCCACTGAGGTAAATATCATTATTACCTCTTGTTCTGACATATTTGTTCCTGCATTCAGTATCCAGATCCCGTGATCATAGGATAGGCCGGTGGTACAGACTGAGCTGTAAAATAAAAGCTTTACCTAACAAATGAGCCATCACTTCACCAGCAAAGACTGACTCTGGTGCAAAAGATGATATGAACAGCTGTTATATAACAATAAAGGAAGATGAAGGGATAGCATTGAGGTTGAAGGAATGAGGAAGGATAAGAAGTGAGATATTAAAGAAAAAGAAGGAAAAATAGAGAAGAGAATTAAAATTTGCACATCATATATAGAAAAGAAAAGTTTATAATATGAAAAATTAGTAAATATTAGATGCAAAAGATGTATAAATAAAGGAAACTCAACTCTTTTTAAGACATACCATGGGATCACTTACATTCACCTGAGCTGCCACCAACTCAAGCAAATGGGTCCTTAGAGTTTGTCTTATCTGAAGGATGAAAAGAAGGATAATAATATTCTTAAAGTGGGTCTGGTTGTAGAGGATTATTTTGTTTACAAAGCTGTTGATGATAATATGCAAGAAAGAAGGAAAAATTAATTTCCAGGCAGAAGGGTGTCCTCCCTTTTGAAAAATAGTTACAATTTCATTTAGTAGGTTTTGATATAGTATACTGCATATTAAAACATAGAAGATACCAAAACATATTGGATTGGGCAGTCAAAGTTAGGTTAATTGGAAAATGACTTTCATTTAATAATATGGTTAAGTATAACAAATTTCAATTTGAGGAGTAGTTTGGGTCTATCCAATTTATAAACAAATATAATTGTAGAGGCTTTAATATAGGTTTCTATATCAGGAAAAGTAATTCCTCCTTGATCCCATGTTCTAATATGATGTCTAAAGGCAATTCTGTTTCTATTAAGGAACCACAGAAACTTTAATAAAAATGTGTGTATATCCTTAAGGAAGTGTCTCTCAGGAATCACAGATATGGTTTGTGCTCTATACAAAATTTTGGGTAGAAGTGTTATCTTTATTATTTGTAATCTGTCCACAAAAAGAAATAGTCATTTTATTCCACTTATCTGTATGGGTTTTAATTATATTTATAATATTGTTGTAGTTTGCTGCAATTGTTTCCTCTGTAGTTTTATATAAAATAATACCCATATAGTCAAGAGAAGTTTCTTGCCTACCAATAATTTGATTTCTACCAGCTTGTATTTCTTTCTTTTTATTCAAAAACAAGTATTTTGATTTTAATCTGTTGAAGTGAAGACCAGAAATGATGTGAAATGTCTTTAAGAATCTAATTCATTTAGTGCTATTTTTAGTGTTACTAAACTAAACTCTATTAATCTTATAATTAAGAATTTTATGAAATGTATCAATGTACACATATATATCAAACTTTGGTTTCAATTACTAATACCCTTTCACATTACAAAAAAATTTTTGACAAGGTACATAGAAACATTTTCATCTTTTGGGAATACAGACATTTAACTTGCTGGAAACACTGCATGGGAAATTATAAAGTACTAGATACTCAACATGTTATGGTACATTTGGAACTACCATCTCACGAATGGCTACGTCTGCAAGGTGTTTTATTCCACTTATCTGTATGGGTTTTAATTATATTTATAATATTGTTGTAGTTTGCTGCAATTGTTTCCTCTGTAGTTTTATATAAAATAATACCCATATAGTCAAGAGAAGTTTCTTACCTACCAATAATTTGATTTTTACCAGCTTGTATTTCTTTCTTTTTATTCAAAAACAAGTATTTTGATTTTAATCTGTTGAAGTGAAGACCAGAAGTGATGTGAAATTTCTTTAAGAATCTAATTCATTTAGTGCTATTTTTAGTGTTACTAAACTAAACTCTATTAATCTTATACTTAAGAATTTTATGAAATTTATCAATGTAAACATAGATATCAAACTTTGGTTTCAATTACTAATACCCTTTCACATTACAAACATTTTTTTGACAAGGTACATAGAAACATTTTCATCTTTTGGGAATACAGACATTTAACTTGCTGGAAACACTGCATGGGAAATTATAAAGTACTAGATACACAACATGTTATGGTACATTTGGAACTACCATCTCACGAATGGCTACTTCTGCAAGGTGTTTTATTCCACTTATCTGTATGGGTTTTAATTATATTTATAATATTGTTGTAGTTTGCTGCAATTGTTTCCTCTGTAGTTTTATATAAAATAATACCCATATAGTCAAGAGAAGTTTCTTACCTACCAATAATTTGATTTTTACCAGCTTGTATTTCTTTCTTTTTATTCAAAAACAAGTATTTTGATTTTAATCTGTTGAAGTGAAGACCAGAAGTGATGTGAAATTTCTTTAAGAATCTAATTCATTTAGTGCTATTTTTAGTGTTACTAAACTAAACTCTATTAATCTTATACTTAAGAATTTTATGAAATTTATCAATGTAAACATAGATATCAAACTTTGGTTTCAATTACTAATACCCTTTCACATTACAAACATTTTTTTGACAAGGTACATAGAAACATTTTCATCTTTTGGGAATACAGACATTTAACTTGCTGGAAACACTGCATGGGAAATTATAAAGTACTAGATACACAACATGTTATGGTACATTTGGAACTACCATCTCACGAATGGCTACTTCTGCAAAGTGTTTTAACATACTCTCAAGATCTATGCAGAATAATTAACTCTTCCTTTAAAAGTGAACCAAAATTCATAAATTGAAACTATATATATAATAATCATAAATTGGCTAACATTATCTCAAAGTATACAACATTTTAATAAATTACAAAAACAAAGCATCAGCCAAAATACTGGCATTATATTGTTAAGGCACAATCCTTACATTTATCTTCAGAAAACAAATCCAATATATTACTTTCTATTAAATTAACCTTGTGGTTACAATATTGGATAATATATTCCTAGATGGTTTTGCATAGAGCCATTTTAACACCTGAGAAATTAGCCAAATTTAATACTTCCAGGGATGTTTCTTGATAGAGATGCTTACAAGTTTGTAAAGCTGATTGGATGCGCATTTTCTATGAATGTACAGCTATAACAAATTTTGGAGTGATATTGATCATTTCTTGCAAGCCCTATTTACAGATTTGTTTACGCAATCTAAAGCTCTAGTTATGTTAAATCAACAATCCTTGAAGGAATGTCCTATCTCTCACTGATACTATGCAGACAAACTCTATCTCTCTCTGATAAATGTGCAATCTTTGTCTGCTTGTTAACCTAAATATGGTGAAACATACTGTTTTTTCTTTCATTATTTATCTATCAGGCCAAATGTAAATATTGTATATAGTTATTTATATAACAGCATTTCAGATTATGATGCAAATGTTAAATTAATGTATCGGTTTTGAAAATAAAAACTATTTGAATAAAAAGAATAATAATTACAATTTAAATAGGTGCATATGATGCTTTAGGATCAGATTGCCTAATCACCGTAGGATCATCAGTGGGTTGCACACCTCTCCACTGTCCTGAATTTGTCAGAAAATCATGAATTTTAATTAAAAATCAAAGGATGCCACAAAATTCTGACTAGCTCTTTTACATTATGATTTTCTTTATAAATCGAACAGTTGGAGCAAATTGAACTTTGATCCCTTGCATTTTGATGTCACCAGAGCCACAAAGGCAATCATCAACTACATCGCAGACACAGTCATGTGGCAATTTTCTGTTGCAACTCTGAACAGCAATCACTGCTGAATGTATTATAGCTAGAAGCAAGTATTTAGGTTTTTCCCTCATTTTTCTGTGACTTTTAGTTATGGTCTGTGGGGACTTCATTTATCAATGAGCTGCTGGTAGCACATTCCTCTATATCTCTTTGTTGAGGAAGAGGGACAGAGATGCAGACATGAATTTCTTTTTTTAATGTGCTGCATGCTTCAGGTCTGTGCAGACAGTGTTGCTACAGCATGATTGTTGACTCCTACCCCTGTTTAATAACATAGAGTTCAAGACTGAAGAGGAAGAAAAAGTTAAGCTGCAGAAATTTTTCTTCTTTAGTTGTGTTACTAAAAGCCTGTGGGAAATTTAATTAAGAAGTATCCATTTTTTTATTTGACTGTTAAGAAATAATAAAAAATCAGTTTAGTTGGGCATTGCGTATGTGTGTGAATGATCACCAGTGAATTTCAGTACTGGCATCATTTTTTTTTTGTGAAAAGTGTCTTAACTTCTCAGATGTTGGTATCAAAGTAAACTGCTGTCATTGTCAAGTTTGTGTCTTACTTCACATTCTTCAGCTTTTGTTCCTGTTTCAAATGTTTATATCTGTGTGTGCAAGATATACATTTTCATAACAGTCAAAAACTGTACAAAGTATGTGCACACACACATAGAAAAAGACAGAGATATTAATAAACCATTTGCTGATGATGCCCAATAGTTATTAATTTCTGATATTACTATGCAGCTGCTATGTCACAGTACACCACTGCTGTTGGAACTTTGCTTACTGGCAATCTTTCTGCTTTGTGTTCTTCAGAAGATTTCAGAATACCCACTTATTTAGCCTACAGATGCTGTTACCCCATGAGAGAATGGCCGTTGTTATGCAGTGACTGTCATCTTTCAACATTTATTTCATCTGTCTGATACAATTGATGGTTTCATCTACATTCAGAATACCAGGTTATTACTCTGTTTCAACTTAGAATATATAATGTAGTTTGCTCAGTTCAACTCATCAAACAAGAATATTTGTTGCAAAAGCAGGTTAATTATACCAATGTAAGATATAATAGTTGATGCAGTAATTTTGTACTAGCATGTTACACTCTGTGTCATTTTTCACAGACTCCTGCTGTCCTTCTTTCTTTAAACAAAATTTGTATATGTACAAAGTAATAGTCCATTTCATGTTCACGTTTTATACACATGGCTATTTTAAAGTCAGTTACTCCATATAAAAACATGACATTTCCCAGTATCATATTATCTTAGCCACATATTATAAGTGCATATTGTAATTTTTTTTTTTTTGTTTTTCAAACAAATTCAGCCAATACATGATGGCCAGTGTGACTCCGTAGTTATTTAATAAGATGTAAATGGTCTGGGCACATTGAAATCGGCTATAAATTAATTATAATGTATTAACTAATGGAAGACGGTATGCCTTTAAAACTTTTTGGCGCCTTTTTAGGAGTAGGGATATTTAAATGGATATTTAAGGAGTTTTTTTATTCACTTGAAAAAACCCTGCATTGTGTCAGGGTGAAAGCACTTGTGTATTGACTTTTTTATAATAAATTCATTTATAGCCGATTTCAGTGTGCCCAGACCGTTTACTTTTTTTCTAGTTATTGGTATTTTACAGTCTGTTTCAATTCTGTGGATTTAATAAAATGTGCCAACCCAGTGTGAATCAGTATAATTTGGGAATGTCTGCAGGAAACTTCTTAGGCTGCAGCTTGTTTAAACATAACACCAGGGACTGATAACTTTCTCAGAAAGGACCACTAAGTCTGCATAGTTGTCATCTATCATACTGAGACCCTTTACATAACAGTGACAAGCCGGTGTATTTGTCCTTTCTTGCAACAATGAGACACAAGCTGTAAGACATCATTGAATGTTTTAGTTATTAGTACTTTTTCACTTGTACTGTACTTAAACATTTTTCTTAAGGAAGTTTAGCCACTTAACCATAGATAATCAAGACTCTATAAAAGGAAGGGAAGCACATGTTTCATTTTACTTACAGTTCGATTAATTCTTTATCAAAGGGCCTTAAGGAAGTAGCAGTGAGTAAGAAATAAAGGTCACTTATCAGTGGAATCCTTATAGGGAGAAAATGCTTGACAGGTCATTGTGTCTGTGTTTAGCTGTATGCCATTGTCTGTCATGCCATGCCTATTTTACCTGTTTGTTTGTATATGTTTTCAGGGGACCATTTCAAGGTCTTTTTTAGTCATGACATGACCAGAAGACAAGACGGGATACCATCACTGCATTTGCAATATTTAGTGTAGGATTAACGGTAGCATGTATGATGAACCAGTGTTTGAATTTTGCATTTCCCTTTACTCCACGTAAGCTATTAATTTTTTTTCAAGAAACAGTTTTCTTTACTGCAGAATTTAGGAGGGCTTCCTGGTGAATGAGTAAGTCCAGTCTAGTCAGATACTATTTCTACATTCTTGATTCCTAGTGTTACATTTTCCTAACTCCAGCTATACTCTCTGGCATATTGTCTACTCAGAGGTGATCTCTGCTTAACATACATGGCCATGTCAGACCCTGAGCTGCTGGACATGCTCCACTTAAAGAAATCCCAATCCCTCAGAGCCACACGCTCCAGGGATCTAAACCTTGTCATCACAATGAACAAAACATGCTGGAGGGATAGGTTCCTGACCCAGAGACTCCCCATATTCTGGAATAGACTGCCGATACATGTCAGGCAGAGCGCCTCCTTAGCCCTCTTCAAAAGGAACCTTGATGATTGGATGGGAGATAGGAAATTCACCCCAGGGGTCACGTCAGTTGCCCTGCTAGACAGGGGTCCAGGGAAGTAAATATTGTGGGAAGGAATATCCAGAGAATTGTTATGGCTAGGCTTGTGTAGGCCCTAGGGCCGATAGCCTAGTACCAACCTATGAACCTATGTATTTCATGTTTAAACAATGTAAGCTCAAGATAATGTTTCTTGTGCCTGTTTACTTTGTCCCTGATCTACTATGTCCAAAAGAAACACACCAAAACACCACAGCCATTATGAACTTTTTAATTAAATGTAACAATGTCTATTTCCATATAACAAAAAACATGCAATGACAGGAACAAAACTGCACACCTTGAGCCAGCCCCTTTCAGGTGGTGTACCACCCTCCCCAGTGGCCTTGTCTGACTCACACACTATTGGTGCTTTTCCCTAATAGAAGGATAGTGTCTGCTTCCACTTATACTTCCCTATATTTTATACCAATCCAAATGCCCAGGAAAGCAGGGAGGAGGATCCACCCCACAGCAGCATACCAGGCAGGCTCGTCTGCCCTCCCTCCTCATTCCTGGCTGTGTGATCTGTCTATAATTAGTCCAATGAAACATTAACCTCCATATGAAAATGCAGCATTAACCTGTAAAAGACAAACTACACTGTAAAATACTATATCAGTTATCAACCAGCATCAAAATACATTTTTAATCACCAGTGAAATATTCAAATTAAAAAAAATCAAGAACAATATCTGCCAAATAAATGCCATCTGGTGAAAAACAGGCAGGGTCTTTGACTTGGAAATTCCAGTGCTCCACTACATGAAAGGATACTCTTCCACTGCTCTGCAAGCACTGTGGTTATTAAACTTACTTATGCTCTCTGCAGCACTCATGGATGCTATGTTGTTCCATCGTAGCCTCAGAATGATATCAGACCAACACACCATGGTAGCAGGACAAGTATTCTACATTAAAAACAAAACTCTGCAAAATGTCTAATAACAAGTAACTTTTACGTAGAAGTCCAATAACATTATTGTGCATGCAGTAACAAGGGTGACACAGGTGATAAATGACAGTATGCAAAACAACTGAAAACTGGGCACAAAGTTACCCTGGGTAACCTCTCCATACCAACTCTACACCTAATGCATCTAGGTCCAGATTGATGCCATTTTTCTCACAACTGCCCTCCTGGTAAAAATGCATGAATGACCAATATTAAGACCTCACACAAATTAACTAGAAAGCTGGCACTGTCAGCTAATATGTTTTAAAAGCAGAGGATGACCAATGTCCCACCCAATTTATGACATCAGTTAACTGTCCCTTTCTGGCCAGATCTGATGCTCTAAGAATATGAAAAGATTGAGGAGAGCAATGTCTCAAACTAGTATATTATGAACACTCAGGACTCTATGAAAAATGTACTAAATCCTCTGGGGGGGGGGGGGGTGATCAAACTACAAAATGGCTCTTTATAAAATAACTGAGATGAGGAAAAAGACCACTGAAACTAAAAAGGTGTTTGCCCCATTAAACTGGATGTACTGACTAGGAAGGGCAAAAAGCTACTTTGACTAGTTGTCCATGAGCCAACTGGTCAATTTTTGAATAATAGAACCAGATGGTTACAGAATCATGGAAAATGTACACATCCCCCTCAGTCATTCATAAAAGTATCCCTCTAATGTGAAAAATGCCCCAAGTCATAAGAGTTGTGTAAAGTGCATAGGAGTGGTAATCTGACAATAACTTGTGAATACCCTTCATGAGGCGGCAAAGATGTTGTTATCCATGGGATAACTACCATGATTGGCTTTGCCCAACACACCCAGCAGACATCTAGAAACTAAGAGAGATTTGGTGTAATGTGTTAAATCCAGTAACATACCGAAAAAAACATTAGGCCACTAAGCGAATGCAGAGAGTTTTGATGGCATCTTTGTGGCAGCACCTGGTAACCAAATACTGGCCAATAAACAAGGAAAACCAACACTTAGTTGCTACCTTAATTCCCATACTAAATTAAACAAAGGTCTGAAGAGATGCTCTGTGAGATCTTGTGATGCTGTTTGACCAAGACTGTGAAACCAATGAAGCAGCTATTCTTCATCAATCAACCACTGAGCTGCTGGGTTGGTGGTGGGCAAATGCTGACCTTCTGGTGCTTGAAGATGGGACCTGTTGATCTGTAAATGTAAATGACAATCAGCTACTACATTGACCCTGCCCGGGATATCTAATCCTTTAAAAGACAGCATTATTTTCAGACCGTGCAGTATCAGCTACCATATAAGAGACCGGACTTGGTTGGACTTTGCTGTTTTCAAGGAAAGAACCAGAACTACTGCCTGATTTTCAGAGTGAATCTTTTCATCCCACAGGTGGCCTTCTCAAGCAACATTGGACACCCAAATGCATATAAGTTCTAAAAACGTAATATCTTTCCTTTCCTGGGGGACTAACTAGCTGGGCAGGGGGACAAAAAACAATGGCCCTGAAAATATACCCCCATCCCATCTCCTCTACCTTGCCTGTGAACAAATGCTATTCCTGGACAGAAACCCAGTCACTTTACCAGTAAGAAATGCTGTTGTACTCAGACAAAAAGAGATGCTAGATACAAAGATCTTCTTTCACTGGTGTGTCTTAAACCCAGTGATGCTTCAATCTAGCCCAATAAGTAAGTTGGCCAATATATGAGTAAAACTCCAACCCAGAACAAAGCTAAGAAGACCAAAATGTTGCATGACGTGCTGGACCCAAATCTTCTTTGCTGAAAGGAATTTGCATATGTCTTATCAAAACCTGTGTGATTTTGCAGATGGGAATCTAAAAGTAGAAGTGAGAACATCATCCTCAAATCCCAAAAGTTTTCAAAAGTAGAGCAGGCTACAGAGCAGCTCATAGGCATTGTTGTGTTGAAATAAAACAGTCCATTAATGATGTGTATACCCAAAAAGAGCCAATCTTCTGGCCAGATGGGGAGTAGCCACAAAGCTGACTGAATGTCTGTGCTTGCTAGCCAGGGATCAAAGAATCTGTGCCTTCCAAAGAAGAATATTTCACTTGGGAATCTATCTTTTTAATGACTTCGTTCACTGAGGAGCCTGCCAGGAAATAATGGGGGTGAATGACCCTGAGTTGTCCTGATGCTTCCTTGGGCACTGGCACTAAGGTATACAATTGTAATGGACCTGAAATCCTGTCCACATTGACATCCCTATTAATGAGTTTCACAAAAACTTCTTCTTTACATGTCACTGGCTGTAAATTTGAACAGTGTTGTAGTCTGGGGATAACATCCGCTTTTAAGGAGAAGCCAGATGAAAAATCCTCAATCAATTCATGGTAGACCTGAGTGTTGGGGTTATCTTTTAACATGCTACGCAGAACCTGTGGTTGATGGGAAATGTTAATGCTTTATATGTGGTGGGGAGATTGAAAAATGAGATCCCTCCACAGAGGCCCTGAAAGGAAACACCTCAACTTGTAACAACATCAGTCTTATCTCTAGTAAGCCAGAACCAACAGAACAGAGGACTTTGCTTGTGAAATTAACCTTTTTAGCCCAGCATTTCAACACAGGATGTGCCTTGCTGTAATTAGAGCTCACCCACATAGAATGGCATGATGGCCACATAGAATGGCATGATGGCCAGGCTCAGTCACCATTGATGTAAGTCCAACAAGCCTTAAGCCTGTGGAGGGCTTCCTTTGTGCCTGGTGACCCTGATATCATTGGTCTGTCAGCCAAAACTCCCAGTCATATGTCCACATGTCTCTTATCCTATCTCAAGGTGGGGTCTGTTGATTTCAATTTTTTAAACTTGTGATTGTATAATAACCATGATAGTCCTGTTCTGAAATGTCAAACTTCCTTAATAGTGCTATTTTAAGTAAGTAAATGGAGTGGCTGGTTGGGTTCCTTCTCTACTATAAAGGCCATAAAACATATAAAACCAGACAGTTGGTTATCTGAGTTCTTAATATGGGCCTTACCACGTTGTCTTTTTCCTGGAGCAGCTCTTGCCAACAAAAGGTCCCTGTTACAAGAAGCTTCAACATCCATGAGCTGTTGGACAACCTCACTATACAGTAGCTCAAAAATATCTACATATTCCCCTTTTAGGTCCTTGCCTTTTATAGTTTTCAGTATAAGAGATATGATGGTTGCACCAGAGATGGGGTACTACAACCTTAACCCATATCCCTGGTAGCACCAGTGTCTTAAACTGCTAAAGGGAAGTGGCAAAAAAGGTCTGTGGGGCTAACATATTGGTGACAAACTCCTTAGATAACTGTCCCTGAGCTGCATTGAAATCCTTTTTAATAAATAAGTTGAAAAGAATAGCTCTACCCCTTTCTCATAGGGCCTCCAAGAAACCATCTTAATATTCTTCTACTGCCTGACCCCAAACTGTGTCCTTCCCTAAAGACTGAAAATTGATGGCATTACCTGCAGGTGCTGATGGTTTGACATTCCACTTCCTTATGAAGTTGGTTCACCCACCTTCTTAAGTCCCTTGCTCTTGGCTCACTTTTTAGCTGTGGTTGCTTCTAAACCATTCTCCATGAAGTTCTCTGGCCTGGATCTTTTACTGTGACCCACTGTGGGACTTCCAAGAGGATGTGGACTACCTGCAATAACATCATATAATAATGCCTTTGCCTGGGCTGCAGTAAATTCTTATCTGGCTTGAAAATCTTCCATCCAGGAAACTACTGGGAGAGAGAGAGAGAAGAAGAAGAAAAGACAAATTTTGAACAAGAAAATATATATATGCATCTATTTTTTTCACAACTATTCAATTGTTTCTGTGTCAAATTTCTAGAATTGAATAAATGCAGGAGAAGAGGTTCCTTGAAGGGAATCAGCTGTAGAACAGCTGATGTAGGGACAGAGTGAGACAATTCAAAGCAGCCACCTCAGAAAGAATTCAGCAATGCAAGCTCTAACAGAAAAGCTAACTGAGGAAATTGAGATGTAGCCAAAAACCCTGCAGAGGATATACTGCAATCCACATTGTGTCTTATTTGTTGCACATTCATTCCGTTTTTCTCTTTTGTTCATCCTAACCCTGAGAAGAAAGTGAAGAACAAATGAAATCAACACAAAACAGAATTCTACCCCTCTGCACCAAGCACAAAAACAACAATGCATTAAACCATAAACAAATGAATCAAACATCTCACACTAAAAGTTCTCCAAAAAAGGAACCATCTGAAAAAGATATCATTATCAAAGACCTTGTTTAAAAAAGATACATAACACCAAGAATAAAATATGTTTGCTAAGATGCAGGCCAAAACTCTTCAGTCAGCTAACACCAACACTCTTCTACAATGACTTGGTTTTGCCAAGATTTTCCCTTTCTTTTTGCAGATAACATTAAAACAGTAATAAATTAAGATACATACCACTTCTGCTTAACTTCTCATTGTGGCAAGTGGCTGCTATAAATACCTAACTGCTTCACCAAGAATGATGATTCCTCTTCTGTGAGAGGGTATTTTAACAGCTGGCTATGTTCCACCCCTCCCACAGTTTCAGGAGACAACTTCCTCCACGTGCAACAGGGTGTTTAATTTTGGAGCAATTCTCTCCCTTTCTCATGCTGGTGTAACATTGGAGTCAGTATATGTGAGGAAGAGGTTGGGGATAAAACCCATTATGGGGTGCGTCAAGATTGCCACTTGTAAAATTGTTGTTATATAGTTATATGGCATGTTTTATAGGAGTCATGTTTTGTTGGGTGCTTGTAAGTAACTGGTAAGGCCTTCAGACAGTTCGGTCATAACTGGTCTTACTGAAATCATTTTGAATAAAGCTAGTGCCATAATGTTAGGCCATCAGCACCAGATGCATTTTTCAGAAGAATGAATTCAAATTTGCAATAAGTCATTTTCTTTGGCAGTGTATTGCAAGAGAGGTTTTGTAGTACTTTCACTTATGTGATTCCTGTTTCATCATATTATTTGTGTTATGTATTTACCTGTATGAAGT